>NC_056746.1:1294703221-1294740721 GCF_019279795.1 Protopterus annectens | reverse complement strand
TGATCTTGTACAGGACCCTTGGAATCGGCAGAATGGGAGGGAGGGCATAGAGAAATGCCCCCTTCCAAGGAAAATAGAGGGCACCCACCTTCCAAGCCAGAGGACTTGGGACTCTGGAACAGAACAGAAGTTGTATGTTCAGAGGGGAGGCAAAAAGATCTACTTGAAGAATACCCAATGACAGAGGAGGTCCAGAAACACATGCCTATGAATCATCCATTTGTACGAGTGTGCGCTGTACCTTCTCAGAGTGTCTGACAATATTTTCTGCTCTGAAGGAATGTAGACAGCCTGAAGAGTCACTTGATACTGGACAGATCCCAGACCTGAAGGGCAAATGTGCAAAGAAGGTAGGACCATGTCCCCCCTTGCTTGTTTGCACACCACATCACTGTAGTTATGTCTGCGAAAACTTTGAGGAGCCCTGGGAGTAAGAGGGAAGGAAAAGCTTGAAGAGCTAAAAGAAGAGCTTTCAGGTCCCTGATGTTAATGTGATTTGCCCTCTGATGAAGAGGCCAGAGACCATGGACCTTGACAGACGTGAAGGAAACTCCCTATCAGTGACATTCGAAAAGAGCTTTTGAAATAGGACTCTAGGTTGGAAAGGTTGCCCTGGGTTGACAGAAAATTGATGACTCCACCAATGAAGCTTGAGTGTGAGACTGGGAAGGAAGGGAATGAGGATATTCAAGGGATAAGTGCTGAAGCCACAGTATCTTAAGGTGCCACTGAAGTCCTCTCATATAAAGCCTGGCCAAAGACAAACCTGAGAACCCTGAGAAAATCATTGGCTGTGACTGAATCCAGAGGAAGAGAGACTGGAACAAGGCAATCAGACAGGCAGTCTTGGGGGAGGCAGGGATGCCAGCATGGGAATGGTCAACATCCTGCAACAGAGAAAAACATGATCCTGAGAAGGAACCAGTACTGAATTTTGAAAATTTATGGTGAATCCCAGGCTTTGCAACAGGTAAACAGAAAACTGAAGGTACAGAAGAACCACCTCTGGGGATGGAGCCTGAATGAGCAGGTCATCTAAACAAGGCAAGATCAGAATCCCTCTCATCCTTCAAGTGGCATTTGGTAAATACCCTTGGGGCAGTAGAGAGGCCAAAGGGCAAAGCAGAGAACTCAAAATGCAAAGAAACACAGAAATGCAATAACGTCCTGAATAGGTGATGGATGGGGATGTAAAGGTAGGCATCCTTGAGGTGCAGAGATACCAGAAGCGCCTGAGGAAGAAGAAGCGGGAACAAGGTTTGAAGGGACAACATTCAAAAGGAGGGGACCTTTAGAAAGGTGTTGAGCTGAGAAAGTTTCATATTGATCTCTAGGAGCATTCTTTCCTGGGAAAGTACAGTTGTGTACACTTACCATAAATGTAGATGTCCAAGTGTATTCACTGTTGCAGTCATCACATTTGGGTTATCTGCCTGCAGGTAGCCCTCAGCCAGCCCGAATACTAGAGTCTTGGGATTTCTGCGTTGGATGCTGTCGCTTCTTCCATGATGTCAGGGGTATAAAACATGCAGCCGATGCCATTACATCAGTTTTTCTTGCCCCAGATGTCAGGTGCTCCCAAAATAGGAAGCAATTACATGGTATGCAATAACCCCAGCAAAAAACAAATACCAATGATATGATATAAGATATGCCAGACAGTCAAGGGGCTGGAGGGAGGTTAACCAGGACTGCAACAGTGATTACACTCGAACATCTACATTTATGGTAAGTGTACACAACTGTACTATGTTCTTCGTGTTTCACTGTTGCAGTCATCACATTTTGGTTGATTCCCAAAGCTAAGGAAGGGTGGACGCAGTTATGAAGCATTAGGGCTGGCAATCAGGCCCTGTAAGACTGCTGTGGCAAATCCAGCTCTGGATTTAGAAAATATAGGGAAGTGGTAGTGCTTGGTGAAAGTGTGTACAGAGCTCCAGGTTGCAGCTTCCAGGATTGTCCCTGGTAAGGACTCCGCTGAGAAATGCTGTAGAGGTAGATGTAGCCCTAGTGGAATGAGTTCTGATCCCCTGTGGGGTGGGTTTCCCATGGTGCTTGTAGCAGAAATGGATGCAGTGTGCTATCCATTTAGAAATGGTTTGCTTTGAAATGGCCATGCCCTCTGCCCCTGCAGCAAAGCTGACTAGCAGCTGGTCAGAGTTTGAGAGGTTTAGTCCTGTCCAGATAGAAACTAAGCTGCCTGTGCATGTCCAGGGAATGCAGGATCCTTTCCCTTTCATTCTGAGGATTAGGAAAAAAAGGTTGGCAAATGAATGGACTGGTTTAAAGCCACACTAGACACCACCTTGGGCATAAAGGATGGGTTAGTCCTGAGGGAAACCCTGTCTGCATGGAAGATAATGAAGGGTTCCCACTGCCATAAGGGCCTGTAATTCAGACACTCTTCTTGCTGAAGTGATGGCTACAAGTAAAGCTGTTTTCCATGAGAGGAGTTTTAACTCTTCTGTGGCCGCAGGTTCAAAGGGCGGAAGTGTGAGCTTTTCTAATACAAAGTTAAGGTCCCAGGCTGGAGTGGGAGCTCTCCTGGGGGGGGGTCTTAAATTTTTGGTTCCTTTCAGGAACTGTTTTACCAGAGGATGAGAGAAGAGGGGTGGCTTAGTATTATAATGAGCTGAGATGGCAGAGGCATGGATCTTAACTGAAGAGAAGGATAGGCCTTTGTGTAGCATTTCTGTTAAGTAATCTAGTATATGAGGTACGCTGGGCACAGTTGTGCCCATTCCCTGAGGCTGGCTCCAGGAACAGTATCTTTTCCATTTTTCCGAATAGGATTTTCTAGTACTAGGTCTCCTTGCCTCAAGAATGACATCCAGCACCTGCTTATTGAGGTTTGCTGGTGCTGAATTAAGGGGATTAGCCAGGCTGTAAGGTTCAGGGTCTACAGCTAAGGGTGCAGAATCTGGCCTGCCTGCTGGGACAGCAGGGAAGGAGTCTGTGGCAGGTGCCATGGTTGTAGCACTGTCATACTGCGCAAAAGAGGGTATCAGTGCTGGCGTGGCCAGTCTGGTGCAATCAGGAATGCCCTTGGCTTGTCCTATTTGATTTTTAGTAGAACGTTCGAGAGGAGTGGCAGAGGGGGAAAGGCATAGACTGAGAGGCTTTCCCAGGTGAAGGAGCAGGGCATCCACTTCCCAAGCTTGGCTGTGGGGAGTTCTGGTGCAATATTTGCTCAATTGACAGTTTTGAGGGGTAGCAAAAAGGTCCATCTCTGGTGCCCCCCACCTGTTCCTCAAAAGCTTGAATATTTTGGGTTCCAGTTTCCACTCATGTGGATCCATGAGATTTCTGCTTAAGTCATCTGTCAGTGAATTTTGTCTGGCAGGAATTGAGCTTGTAATTGCACTTGGTTGCTCAAGGCTGTGTTCCACAGAGCCAAGGCTAGTCTGCAGAATGGGGAGGAATGGGTTCCCCTCTGCTTGTTTATGTACCACATAACTGTGGTGTTGTCTGTCTTTACCAATAATTGTCCTGGAAGAATAAGGCTCTTGAAGGCTATTAGAGCATTCTGCACAGCTAACATTTCTTTTTGATTGTTATGCAGGTGCATTTGCTTTGGGTTCCATTTGCCCTGAATGCACTGCCCTGCCATGTGAGCCCCCCATGCATGGTCTGATGAGTCTGTTGTTAGGGTTTGGCCGGCAGGGGGTAGAATGAAAGGGAGTCCCTTGTTGTCGTTGCAGGCCTCTGCCAACCAAAGGAACTCTGTCCTTAGGCAAGGAATGATAGGAATCATTGTTTCCAGGTCCTGAGAATGTTGACACCAAAGACTTGTTAGGTACCATTGAAGTTTCCTCATATGCAGTCTTGCATATGGAATTAGTAGAATGCAAGAGGCCATGAACCCTAGGGCTTGCAGTATTTTTTTCTTGCAGATAGCCGGGTTTTGGTGGCCAGTAGATTGAAACAGTTTGTCAAATAAATTTGTTTCTCTGGAGTGAGGAATGCCATCTGGAAAGTTGTGTTCAAGCTTGCTCTCAGGAATACAATCTATTGGCTGGGTACCAGTTGTGATTTCTTTTAGCTGGTGGTATACCCCAGTGAAGTTAAAAGTCTCTTTACAAATGCCAGGTGCTGAAGTAGCAATTCCTGACTGTCTGCCTGAATCAGGCAATCGTCCAAGTATGGGTAAATTTGAATCCCTCTGTCTGCAATATGTAATCGCTGGAGCTAGGCACTTGTGAATACCCTGGCCGCAGTAGATAAGCCAAAGGGAAGTGCAGAGAACTGCTGGTGCATAGAGCCTGCTCTGAAGCGTAGGTATTTTCTGCAAGATTCCCTTATGGGAATGTGCAGATAAGCTTCTTTTAAATCTAGGGTTGCTAGCCAGGAGTCCTTGGCTAGCATAGGAAGCAGCTGTTGGAGAGTTAACATTCTGAATTTTGGAACCACCAAAAAGGTGTTGAGACTAGACAGATCCAGGATAGGACGCCAAAAGTTTTCTTTTCTGGGGTCCAGAAACAATCTGGAGTAAAAACCTTGTCCCCTTTGTTCTGCTGGGACAGGTTGAATAGCTTTGATACTAAGAAGAGAAAGTACTTGCTTTTGGGCCTCTGCCCACTGATTTGGTGGCAGGTCTGGCCATCCGCTTAAGGATAGGAGTGAGTAGAACTGGAATCTGTATTCCTGGGAAACGATGTTTAAGACCCATTTGTCTTGAGTAATGTTTTCTTCCTAAAGGTGCAAGTACTTGTGTAAGGCTGGGAAGAGTTAAAGATAAGTCACTGTGAAATTTTACCAATGGATGGAGGCTTACTACTCCCTGATTTGGACATGGGAGCACTCCATTGCTTAGATATGTGCATAGCCTGAGACTGAAGTCTTGGTGGTCTGCTGCCCCTGGGTTTGGACTGAGAAGGCCTGGAAGGGACTGGAAGAGACCATTTGTTGGAAGGCCAATGGCTACTGAATCTAGGTGGCTGTACTTATAAGAACTCCTTAACAGTTTGCATAGATTTAGCTTTCTCCTCCATTCTTTTGAGGACGACTTCTGCTTTATTACCAAATAGGCACTCTTGATTTAATGGTGCATCCAGTAATTTTGCTTTGACATGATCTGGCAAGTTTTGTTCCTTAAGCCAAGCATGTCTTCTAAGAACAGATCCAATGACAGCAGCCCTGCAAGATGCTTCTAAAGCATCAAACCCACAATGCAAAGTATGTTTACCAACTTGGTTAGCAGAATGCATCAACTCTTGTAAATCTGTGTATTCTGCCCAATCAGGAATCAACAACATTTTTTGTTTAATTAGCTCCATAATATGCTGCTGATACTTTACCATATGAAACTGGCAATTTAAAGCCCTAATGGCAAACATAGCAGAGGTGTATACCTTTTTCCATCTATCTAATGCCCTGGAATCCCTGTCCGAAGGGGTAGGATTTTTGGCAGTTGTAGTCTTAATGCCTTTAGGTCCCTGGGAAATGGTCTCTGGATCCACAGTAGGATTCCTAAAAAGGAATTTGTGGGAGTCAGGCACTCTATAGTACCTGTCAGGTTTCCTGGGAACTGGAGGCAAGGTATCAGGGGTAAGGCTGGATTCCAGGAAGACCATCTACAATTTCCAGAAAAGGAGAGATCGCTAGAGGCCTGTGCTGAGGCAAGCTTAAAAATTCCCCGAGTCTCTTTTTGGACTGGAAGTAGTCCTGGCTCTCCCACCGGAAATGTTCTCTAAGGGTCTGCAGGGTTTCACCAAAGGAAAAATCTTCTGAGGGGAAGCAGAGGGAATGGAATCCTCTGCATCAGAATCCTCATAGGTAGATAAGGGTATATCTTGGAAATCAGAAGGATCACAGTAATCAGAGTCCTCATCAGAAGAATCAGAAGGAAAATCAGTTCTGGGTCTGAGGGGGAAGGCTGACTTCCTCTAAAGTAATGAGGTCCTCAGCCATTCTAATAATTTGTTTTTGTGGCATGTGGGCCTTAGAATGTGCTTTGGTCATCAGTTTCCTAGGCGTAGTGCGAACTTTAGGCCTGAGAAATTCGGTATTTTTGGTTTGAAAGGAAGTCGTCGGTTTAATATGAAGATCGGAAGCCTGAAAACACCCTCAGAAGCCGGTGCCTGCACAGCGGCTCTAGACCCATTCAATGTAGAGACATCCGCAGGTTCCATAGTCTAACAAGCATACTGGACTCCGAATGGGTCTCACTAGAGGCCTGCGAATCTGTAGAAGCAGGTATCAGGGGCTGCGAAAGTGCCTCACTGAGTACCGACAGACTGGCATCTAGCTTAATGGTAGCATCGTCGGCAGCCTTGGACCTATGCCGTCTGTGTCTGCCTTTATCCTTTCATTTTTATGGAAGATTGGTAGTCGGATGGCTTACTGAAGACATTTCAGAGTACAGAGATCGAGAGCGAAAGAATTTAGCTACAAAAAATAGCCTGACGACAAATAGTTTGGGCGCTGAACAAGCCACAAAACCGACAGCGAGGGACGTCATGGTCTGGGCCTAAACAGGTGACGAAGTAAGAATGAAAATCTGTGAGGTAGTTGCTTTCCACAGGCAAGACAATTTTTAATTTTTTCTGACATCGGTTAGAGCAAGAAAAAAGGATCCCCAACGGGGTACTTATCTTTTAGAAGACTTAAGGTCTGAAACTCGAAAAACGAAAATTTCAGGAGTCAGCCGACCGCCACTTGCAAACTGCTTCTGCTTCGGGCACTGCACGGCAAGAAGACTGGTGTAATTGTGTCGGCTGCATGTTTTTTACCCCTGACGTCATGGAAGAAGTGACAGCATCTGACACAGAAATCCCAAGACTCTGGTATTCAGGCCAGCTGAGGGCTACCTGCAAGCAGATAACCTAAATGTGATGACTGCAACAGTGAAACACGAAGAACATCGAGGAACATTCTGGAATAAAACCCCTTCCCTACCTGGGGGGGGGGGGGGCACAATTTGAATGATGCCGTAGACCAGAAGAGCATGAAGAACTTCTGGAAAGAAAGGAAGCTGCTCCTGAGGAGGTTGTGGGATGCCCAGGAAGGAAGGAAGGTATTTCTACACCATGAAATACCCCTAGTGAATGACGGGCAAAACCCAAGAATCTGTGTGTGACCCTTAACCATCTGAGAATGGGTAGGAAAGACTAAAGGATAAGGGAACCTGGCTGAGGAAAAAGGGAAGCAAACTGTCAGACGGAACCTGGTCTGTCCTGAAAAGGAGGATTCTGACAAATAGGGGTCTGCCTAGACATAGCTGGAGGTACATGCCTAGAACCCTTTTACTTTTGGGTGGAGGGAAACACTCTATGAAAAAAAGCAGATCTGGAGGGACAATTTCACTGAAACTTGGGGATAGGAAAAACAAACCCATTTCACTTCCTGCAAGGCCCTGCCCTTATGCTGGAAGGACTTAACAGTTAGCAGCAGCAGAGCCATAAAAGTGATGTTCATCGTGTTTCACTGTTGCAGTCATTACACTTTGGTTATCCTGCTGGCAGGATACCCGCAGTCGGCCTGAATTCCAAAGTCCTGGTCCGGCGTCGGTTGCTGTCGCCTCTTCCCTGACGTCAGTGCTCCAGGGGTATAAAAGATGCAGCCGACGCCATTTTCTTCAGTCTTTCTTGCCGCGCGGTGTCCGAAGCAAAAGCAATTCACAAGTGCCGGTCGGCTGACTCCTGAGATTTTCGAAACTGAATTTCAGATCCGAAGTCTTCTATAAAGCTAAGTACCCCGTTGGGGAAACTTTTTTCTTGCTCCAGACCGATGTCCGAAAAAGTTAATTGTATTTCTTGTGGGAAGCAAATACCTCATAAGGATTTTCATTCTTACTGTATTCCTTGCCTAGGCTCTGATCACGACGTTGCTAGTTGTCGGTTTCGTGCTAGATTTAACCAACGCACTACTAAGCGTCGGTACGATTTTGCTTTTCATTACTTTGGCCGAAGGTTTAACTATATAATGCCATCGGAACAACCAACAACCGGAATTCATAAAAAGCGCAAGGAAAAAGAAAAGGACAGGCATCCGAGGTCCAAAATCGATGATGAAGCCTCTTCTAGGCCAGTCGCCGGTTCACCGGTTCTCAGTGAGGCGCTTTCGCAGCCCCTGACAGCCACTACCTCAGAGCCACAGGCCGCCTCCGACTCTCACGTGGAAACAACTAGGCCTCTGGAAACTCAAGGTATTGGGCCTTCGGAAACTAATCCCTCAGATGGGTCTGGAGCCGCTGAGCAGGCATCTGCTTCTGAGGGTGTTTTCAGACCTACACAGTTTTATATCAAGCCAACTTCAGCATCCAAGACAGACTAAAACAGTTTAAAGACAAGGAAACAAGTACAGCATTCTCCAGGACAGACTTCCATGCCTAAGAAACAGATGCTCACAATAGCCGAAGACCTAATTACTTTGATCAGGGGTTCCCTTCCCCATCCTGATAAGAGGCCTAGGCTAGATACTGAATATGATTCCTCTGATCAGGTTTCCATTTCCTCTGACTCCTCTTCAGAACAGGGATACTCTCTTCCGCCCTATGAGGATTCTGATGCTGAAGAATCTATTCCTTCAGCTTCTCCTCCTGAGGATTACTCATTTGGGGAACCCTGCATACCATGAGGGAGCATTTCCACTGGGAGAGCCAAGATTATTCAGATTCTAAGAAAAGGCTCAGAGACTTTCTTCTACCTCAGCACAGACCTCTTACTATTCCACCTGTTCTAGACATTGTAGATGACGTATTTTCAGAGTCCGGCCTGTCTCCCGACTCTTTACCTCCTGCACTTGTTAAGCCAGACAGATACTACAGGATACTACAGGGTTCCAGATTCTCATAAATTTCTATATAAAAACCCTGCTGCTGACCCAGAAACTATTTCTCAGGGTCCCAAAGGGGTCAAGGCTGCTACTGCAAAAAAACCCTGTCCCCTCAGATAGAGATTCTAGGGCACTGGACAGATGGGGGGAAAAAGTTTACACTTCTGCTACCTTGGCTGTAAGGGCTTTAAATTGTCAGTTTCATATGTTTAAATATGAGCAATATTTAATGTCTCTGTTAAAACAGAGAATGTTGACAAATTCTGAATGTTCTGAGAACAATGAATTGCAGGATTTATTGCATGCAGCTGAACAAGTGGGAAAACATACTTTGCTATGTGGTCATGATTCACTGGAGGCCTCTTGCAGGGCTGCTGTAACAGGTTCTGTTATTAGAAGGCATGCTTGGTTAAAGGAACAGACTCTGCCTGATCATGTTAAAGCAAAATTATTGGATGCTCCATTACAGCATGATAATTTGTTTGGTGTTAAGGCAGAAGAGGTGTTGAAGAAAATGGAGGATAAAGCTAAATCTATGCAGACGGTGAAGGATTTCTTACAGGTACAGCCACCCAGATTTAGCAGGAACTGGCCTTCTAAGAATTGGTCCTTTCCATGTCAGACAGGGAGGCAGATACAGACGCCCTAGAGGCAGACAACAGCCCCAGGGCTCATACAGGCCCAAACAATGGGGTGCTTCTACCTCCAAAAGCGGAGAAGACAAATCACAGCCATATAGGAAACAGTCCCAATGACTTCCCTCTGCCAATGTCAAGCATTTATCTTTTCGCAGCACCCTTAGGGGGAAAGCTAGCACTTTTTTCACAAAATTGGCACACGATCACCCAGGACAAATGGGTCCTAAATATAGTCTCTCAGGGCTACAGGTTCCACTTTCACACCCTTCCAAAGGCAAAAGTTATGCCAGACCTGCCACACAATCAATGGGCAGAGGCACAAAAACAAGTTTCATCTCTCATGGACATGAGGGCTATTCAGCCAGTGCCACAACAAGAGCAGGGACAAGGATTTTACTCGAGACTTTTCTTAGTACCAAGAAAGGACAAAGCATGGAGACCAATTCTGGACCTGTCTATTCTAAATACTTTTCTGGACGTTCCGAAATTCAAAATGTTGATTCTGCAGCAGCTTCTGCCCACGCTGTGCAAGAAGGCTTGGCTTGTAACTTTGGACGTCAAAGAGGCATACCTGCATGTCCCAATCAGACAATCTTGCAGAAGATACCTCAGATTTATAGCTGGCTCAATGCACTACCAATTCTCTGCACTGCCCTTTGGCTTATCTACTGTGCCCAGGGTCTTCACAAAATGCCTGGCACCAGTAACTGCATTTTGCACACAAAGAGGAATTCAAATATATCCCTACTTGGACGAATGCTTTATTCAAGCAGAGAACAAGGACACACTATTACCAGCCTCTAACCCTCATAATACTACTACTACGTGCAAACAGCCTCCATCCCATTTCCCTAATTCTCCCAATAAACACTTAACCCTTTTCTCACTCAACATTCGTAGCATCACAAATAAAATAACTGAATTCCATGCCTGGATAGTCCACTACTCTCCTGACGTAATAATTTTAACTGAAACCTGGCTCAAACACCACATCACTAACACAGCATTCCTACCCCCCCCAGTATAACATCCTTCACCTAGACCACACTAATAAAAAAAAGATGAAGGCATTGCCATTCTGTACGCTGACCATCTAAATCTGTTCTCTGTTCCTAACCCACTCCTCTCTTTCCACCCAGTTGAGTTAACAGCAAACTGTATGGTCAAGTGACTATAAAACCATACCAATTGCAGCAATCTACATACTCCTGGAGAAAACATCCCATTACTAGAACAAACTGTTGCATGGCTCTCCCACAACATAACAAATAAAACTACTCTGCTAGGCAACATTAACATTAATTAGCAATCTCTAGCCTCCAAATAATCCTGTTCTTTCATTAATTTGCATGGTTTTACTGAACTCATCACCATGCCCACACAACTTAACAAACCAACCAAGTCATCCTCTAAAATTGACTGGATACTAGTCTCCAATCCTGACCTTTACCACCACCCAGAAACTTTACCTGGCTCCATCAGTAACTATTTCCCAATCTGTGTCCAGACACACTCCCTTCACCCCCAAAGATCTCAAAACATAAAAGAATGCTGAAGGTTGTCAAACTTTCTCCACAAAGTTTACAATAACATGCTCTCTGGTATTAACTGGTCCTTCCTATCTCACCTTTCCCTAGATTAAGCTCTACTCAACTTTAATACTATATATTTTTTAACATACTCAACTCATTCATCCCCCTCTGAAAAGTAAGAGTAAAACCTTACTACACTCCTTGGCTATACCTGGGCCACACGCACTCTCATGCACAAAAGGAGCAAAGCATTGAAACTCTGGACCAAGACTAAATCCCCCATTCACCTCCAAACCTACAAAGAACTGTGTAACACCTCTTAAAAAACAAGTCTACCTTGACCAGGAATTTTTTTTAACCTAAAACCACAAACATTGCCCCAAAACAACTCCAAACAATTCTGGAACACTATCAGTTACATCCTCCACCCATGGAGCCCCAATACTCCTAACCCCTGTTCTAGATAACACTCCCCTTGTAACAGCCACCTTATGTAACAGCCACCTTACTTAACAACTACTTTATTGATGCTATTAGTAAACTAATCCCAATTGCTTACTTCTCTAACCTCACCAACCTCCCCTCCAGTTCTAACAAAAAACTCCTTTTTACTCAAACCTGTGCCTACAAACTACATTAAACACCTCCTCGAAAAACTCAGACCTTGCTCTCCTTCTGTGGGCAACCTACCTCCAACTCTTTCTTAGACTTGCTGCATACTCCATACCCCACCCCATATTCATACTCATCAACCGCTGTTTAGCCGAATCCACTGTCCCCTCACTTTGGAAACAGTTTTTTATTTAGCTAACTACTGCCCCACAGCTACATTATCCCCTCTGTCAAAAATACTAGAAAAATCCATTCACAAGCAAATTGTGGGTATCTGCTACATGAAAATCTACCCACCCCTACCTAACATGGATATCATCCTAACCACAGTACCTCTACGGTCCTAATCTCTTTTTCCATTCCATCTCCCTTGTTAGAAATAAAATGGTCTCTTGCCTCTTCCTTGACCTCTCTAAAAGCCTTTGACACACTCACTCCATCCTCCACTCCAAACTATTCAACCTCAACCTATCTCCCTCAACCATCTCCTGGCTCTCCAGCTACCTCTCCAACCAGCAACAATCAGTAAAATGGCGCTCTGCTCTATCTCCCTTCCTTCTCATCTAAATGGGTATCCCTCAAGGAACTATCCTTGGCCCCCTGCTCTTCAACATCTTTACAAACCACCTCTCTACATGCTGTCCCCACTCTGCTCTTACACAATATGCAGACAACTCTACCATAATCTCTACCGCTGATACCATTTCTGAACTTCACACCCTCACCCAAAATTTCAACTCCAAAAAATGGCTCACTAATAACCAACTTATTCTCAATCCCAAAAAGACCAAACTTCTATTCCTCCCCAAATCTCTCCCTCCACAAATCTTCCCTCTCTATCACTTCATCTAACACTACAGTCAATGTAGAACTCCAAAACAAAACTCCTAGGGCCCAACGTTGATGACCAACTTAAGTTTGACCTCCATGTCCACCACTGGAGTAAGAAAATCCACCAAAAACTAGGAATACTCTTCAAAAATCAAAAGTTCCTTAACTAAAGACACTAGAGTCTCACTACTCCATGCGTACCTTCTTCCCCAGTCTCTTCTATGGCTCACAAATCATTACTAACCTACAGATCTCTCAGCCAAAATGGAAAGCATCTATAACAAAATTGCAGTTTGCCGCTAATCAGCCCGCAAACTCACATCACAGTCT
The DNA here is from genome assembly GCF_019279795.1 of Protopterus annectens. Taxonomy (NCBI): domain Eukaryota; kingdom Metazoa; phylum Chordata; order Ceratodontiformes; family Protopteridae; genus Protopterus; species Protopterus annectens. The sequence goes on along the minus strand of NC_056746.1, from coordinate 1,294,728,003 downwards.
TTCATTCTCCGCCTTAAAGTGGCTTGAGTTCCCCCACTGACTTCAGCTTTCTCAACTATCATTCATTCCATTCTCTACAAACCCACTGCCTGCCCCTAGCATCTCCTTCTCTGGTCATCCCCTATACTCCAGGTAGAACCCTCACGAGCTGTAACCAACACCACCAGGAAACTTTTAAGCCCCAAAATAACACTGGCCAAAACTGGGACAAGCTTCCTCCTGACATTAAAAAAATAACACATGAATTTAAAAAGGCTCTCAAACAATATCTACGCAATACCTTGACTTGTAACTAACTCCTAGCCAATCTCAAACACTGACATTGCTAACATACACTACACTGATGTTGTACAATGTCAACTGTTCAACTGTATGATGCTGACTCTGAGTAGCTTGTAAATAATTTTCTTTACTGTTAATTTTTTTGCCGACTTTATATTTTGTAAATTCTAAATTACTGATCCAGTGTTTCAAGCAAGTGCTCTGTGACATAACTAGTCTCAATATCATGGACACTGCTTCTCCTCACTGTACTCATATTGTAGAGTACATAGGCTTATTACTGCTTCAAGCAAGCACATACGGTTTTACTTACTGTGTTTTATTCACTCATATGTACTTTTTTGTTATTCACTATTATTTATTCATGCTATTGTGGAGCTTTTCTCCTTGGGCCTCCGTTGAAAATGAGATTTTGCTCAGTTAATCACTCCCGGTCAACAAATGTCAAATAAATAAATAAAAAAAATGTAAACTCACAAAAAAAATGAGAGAAGATAAGAACCCCAACGAGGCACTTATAAAATGGCTTAGTAACTAGCCCAGAAGAGTGTTCAGACATACATTCAATGATGGCGACAGCACTGGCAGCAAAGTTGTTCTGAACTATGTACATCCGTACGTCACCTTTATGCACAGGGAGAATACGAGTGACTTACGCATTCTGAATGGTTTTCAGTGGTAGTGGGATGTAGTTCCATTGTTCAGCTACAGTATTTGAACAGAGTCACCCACAGTATTACATTATTTTGCTTACAATGATTACTGATTTATCTCGAATGAAAATTTCTACTGGGTCAGTAGTGGAATCAAATCATTAAGGGCCGAGCAATTTTCTGATTTGCACAGAAGTCTGTGTATTATACTTATCGTAGATTCAGGTAGGTGATGTGGTAGTTCTAATTAGTTTAATGCTCTAAGGGCTAGGCAGCGGTGTGTTTGCTGCATTTTACTGTAAACTCTGCCTCTTTATTACAATACTGCTCAAGTTTGGACAGTTGTTAAGACTTGGTCAGTGAAGACTGGGGCAGCACAGAGGAGAGATGGCAAGAAACAGAAGTCATACATCTGGCTGTGTCAGTGAGGTAGGTTTTTGTGCTATATACTGTACCCAGGTTTTAGACAAGTTTTTTAGTCATTTGTGATACATGGTAGTCAAAGCTCAACAGTAATTTTGTGTGATTTACTTGTTCTATCACGGTGTTGTTGGCAGAAATGATAATGGACAGTGTTGTTTTGGCAGAGATGTGTTTTGGGATGAAGAGTGTAATTTAATTTTTAATGTTTAGAAGCAGTTGTGAATTATTTAGCCATGTTTCAATCAATAAGGATTGGAGTTTAGACAGATTTGAGAGAGCATATAAAGGTCAGCTCATCAATGTACTGAACTAGGGTGGCATCTTTTGTAGAAATGTTGTGGTTATTGCTGAATATGTTGAAAGGTATGCGGCCCTAGTACAGATCCTTGAAGGACACCAATAGTTACTTGTAAGAAGGTGGAGATTCATTCATCCATTTCACTGCTTGTGCTCTGCTTCCCAGGTTGCTACTGTATCACTGCAGTGAAGAGATGGTTAGCTCTAAGGATGACGGTTTATTTAAGGGCTTCTGGAGGAATACAGTATCAAAAACTTTTGATAAGCCTAGAAAGATGGTAGAGACCAGGCTCCCAGCATTTCCGTGGGTGTTGACAGAAGTTGTACTGTGATGGGGAAGGAAGCCATGTTGAGAATCTGCTTACAAATACAATAAGCCAGGCACTTTCTATATGAAAAAGTAAACTTGGGCTTCTAATCTATAACAGCACAGCATTTCAAGTTCCCAAGCTGACATTGCTACTAGTCTTTTTTTTGGAATCCAGTGCAGGAAAGCATCAATCTGACATTGTTAATCCTCATTCATTCCTTACGTGTGGGTAGTCTGTTCCGACCTCGGAACCGAGCCTGCCATCTTCCATGCTCACACCAGCAACAACTCTCGAGCTAAACTCTTACCTAGAATTCCTCTCTCCCTGCTAGCTCAGATTTCGTTTGCCGCGTCGCCATTCGGTCGTGTCAAGCTACTTCTCTTGAGCTAAGTACAATATTTTTCATCATACCCAAGTTCTAAGACAGATTGTTTTCACAAAAAGTCATTAGATAGTTCTCTTACCTTATCACATTTTGCGACAACCCTTTTTCAATCCTTTTCAACTCTTCTTCTCTTCTTACTGTGAGGTAATTCCTTTTTTTACCATCGTTGGTAAACCCCTTTCCTTTTTACCTTTGAGTGTTTCTTGTACCATTACTGGTATTTTTCTGGTTCCTCCTCCTTTCTTTCTAACCATGGAAGATAAAAAAAAGGTAGTCCAGGGTTTAAAAGATGTTTGGATTGTGGCTATAAATTACCTACTTCAGATGGACATTCCCGGTGTGTCTACTGCTTGGGTAAGCCTCACTTATCAGTTGACCTGCCTTGCGGGATTTGTAAGAATTTTTCTAACAGGACATTAATTGAAAGGAAAAATAAATTAATATTGAAGGGGTTACTAAAATCTCCCTTTTCAGAGGCTATTTCTGGGTCGGAGGCTTCAACCCCTCCAAGATCCCATAAGAAAAAGAGTGATGAACAAAAAAAGGCCAAGTCTCTTCCTTCGTCCCCAGCTGGAGAATCTCAGGAACCGAGACCTAAGAAAGCTAAGCTTTCTAGTTCGGATTGGACTTCTTCGGCTCCAGCGCTTTCGGTGCCTAGATCTTTGGCACCAAAGCCATCGGCGCCATCTGCGACTTCGGCACCGACTAATGTGCCCCATACCGCATCGGTACCAAGGAGCTCCTCTGTTTAGACTCCCTTACCGGCACCGACTGTTCAGTCAATGCAGACTGTTACGATGTCGATGTATTTTTCAACGCCCATTCCTATTTCGGCTCTGACAACTTACCCGGCAATGACTACCCTCTCAGTACTGACCATTTCATCACTGATGTCTTCGGTTCAGGCCTTAGTGCCGACAACCACTTTGGTACTGACCTTGTCATCGGTGCAGACCATGCCTTCCGCACCAATGATTTCCTCGGTGCAGACACCAGTAGTTCAGACCATTACAGCTCCGTTTTCGGTGCAGACCCCCCCCCCCGTGGTGGGCACTGAGCTTGCTTTGTCCTTGGATAGACCTGACTCTCCCTCGGCCATGTCCATGAAATCCAGTAGAATACTCTCTGAACACGATGTGTTGCATCTTGTGGTTCAATTGCTTTTGGCCAGAGGTATCCCTCCCCCCAGGACCTATCCTTCCTCGGGAGGTGATCAGCCTTTACCAAAAGTCCCTACTTATTCTCCTCCTTCATTGCGTTTGAAGCACCTTGATATAGCAGTCTCCCCCCCACTACAGTTCCGTTTATGGACCTAAGGAGCCACAGTTGCCTTTGTGGCAGGAGTCTTGCCACTGCCCAGGATGTCAACCGTGCCGTACATACCTTAGCATTTCACAGCCATCCAGGGACTGCGGGTCGGCAGGCTGAGCCTCTTCGGTTAGGGGTTACCCCTGCCGGGGGCCCCCACCCCTCTTCAGGAGGACCGGCCTTCCAGCTAATGGAGAAGGCTCTTGCATCAGTTGGCAACCCTGTGCTATCATTCTCCCTGCCCTCCTCTGGACCGCAATGCACACAAGCCACTCCTAATGGACACTGGGCGCAAGGACCTCAGGACATAGTGGACACCAGGTGCAAGGGCCTCAGGACATACTCCCACAGGAGACCCCTTTTGCGTCATCTTCTCTAGCTTCTCCCACTGAGGAAGATCGTAAGAGCTCATGCAAGAGGAAGCACATGGACTCCACAGCAAAGTTCCTTACTGAAGACACAAACTTTGATGATGGGGAAAGGTCCCCTTGATCACCCTCTGAGGTATCCTATGGCGATATCCTTGAAATCATTAAACAGAGAGGTGATTGGCAGCCTTCTAACCCGATCTCTGAAGAGTCTGTGTTCCTGCAGGCCGACAAACTTGTCTGACTCGTCGTGCAGCGTGCGTGGAAGGCTCCTGACATCGTTGAGGCCATTTCCCAGGGGCCAGATAAAATTTTGTCCCCTCCTGCTAGTGATCCCCATTAGTCCAATGGCCTTCCTGTAGATGCCTTGGTGGTGGCGGCTGCAACTAAAAAGGACCTGGCGGAAGAAAGCCAGACTGCTCATCCGCCCAACAGAGAGTCACGTGCTCTGTACAGAATAGGGAAACCGTACCTTTGCATCAGCAACCTTTGCAGTCAGGTCCCTGAACTATATGGCATATTTTACAAGGCTTCAAAGAGACTTAATTTCTGAGCTCTCTGAAACCTTGGCTGGAGCTGTGTCTGATAAGGTCCGTGACAAAGTGGCCTCTCAGCTAGCCACCATCAAATCGATATCTAACTCCTCCATGTACCTGAAATCTCACGCATCAGAAGGAGCAGCTAGAGCGGCAGGTTCAGGCATTGTTTTGAGACGCCATGCCTGGATGCGCTTGTGTGATTTCGCATAACCCTTCAAGGCTTCCTTTCTCAATGCTCCCATTGAAGCCTCTTCGTTGTTCAGACCCAAGGTTAAAAACACACTGGCTAGATGTGAACAGGATGGTAAGACCCTTTCTGCTGTGGGTGTTCGTTATTCTTCCCCTCAACGGGTTTTCTCCAGAAACCAGAAGAGTGGGAAAATATGGCACAAAAAGTCTCAAGGTTTTTTCCGTGACACACAGGCCGAGTTCTCCCCTAGAGGCAGAGGGGGAAACTCACAGGGAAGATGCCCCTTTCAGGGCAGAGGGGGTCCGCGTAACCAGGGATTCTTTCCCTGGCCAATAATACCAGCACTCCTGAAGAGTGGCCCAACTGCTTTCCTCTGGAAGTGGTTGGGGGTTGTTTCTCTTTGTACCCTTCTGCCTAGCTAACCATTACCACCGATTCTTGGGTACAAAGGATAATAACCAGAGATTATCATATCCCTTCGACCTTTGTCCCACTCCCCAAACAAGTTTACCTGACATTCCACCCAGTCAAAGGGAAGAAGCAGCATTAGAGATTTCAAAGCTGCTAAGAAAGAGAGTCATCCAAATAGTCCCTCCAGACCAGACAGGATCCGGATTCTACTCAAGACCAATTTTGAATCTCAGTTTGTAAAGGTACAGAAATTCCGGATGGTCACAATACAGTCTATCCTTCCGCTTTTGGAAAAAGATGATTGGATGTGCTCGATAGATCTTCAAGATGCGTACTACCACATAAAAGTGGACAGAACATCAAGAAGATTTCTTCGCTTCCGTGCGGGAGCCAGTCATTACCAGTTCAGAGTACTGCCCTTCGGATTCTCTACAGCCCCAAGGGTGTGCACAAAGTGCATGGCAGTCATCACAGCTCACTTGCGACTACAAGGATTCCAGGTGTTTCCATACCTAGAACGACTGGCTCATCTCCGCTCCCCACCAGACATCTACTGGAAGAAGCCCGAGCATACTCGCTTCTCAATGCAGAAAGGCTAGGCATAACCATAAACTGGCAAAAATCTAATCTCACCCCATCTCAGTCCACAGAATTCATAAGGGTCATCTTGAACACAAACAGTTGCACAGCATCCATTCCAGAACAGAATTGTAAGGATAAAGCAGCTACAATCCTTTCAAGGAAGAAATCCACAGCTCATTCTGTTCTCTAGCTGTTGGGTTCCTTGGCAGCCTCCATTACTACTGTCCCCCTGGCCAGGTTTCACATGAGGCTTCTACAATGGCTACTTCTCACCCAATGATATCCCTTTTCAGTACCCTCTTTCAGCCAAGATTCGGGTAACTCACAGGTGCAAGCAAGACTTAAATTGGTGGATGGCGCACAATCCGTCACAATGATCTCACCCCTTCTCCCCCTAACAGCCCAAGGCCACAGTGACCACGGACGCCTCCCTGATGGGGTGGGGGGGCTATTTCAAGGACAGACAGTCCAAGTACTTGGCCCAAAATGGAGGCCCATCTGCATATAAATGTTCTAGAGCTGAGGGCGGTGCTTCTGGCGTTGCAAGCATTCCACCCCGATGCCATCTGGGACTACTGCGATACATCCAGACAACATGGCGGTGGTCTGGTACATCAACAAACAAGGTGGAACCAAATCTTACCCACTTTGTCGGGAGGCCATGAGGATATGGCAATGGGTGATGGCTACCAACCGCTTTCTTCTAGCAACACACATTCCCGGGAGTTCCAATGTGATAGACAGACTCAGCAGGTGCATTCTACAACCGCATGAGTGGTTGGTCCCTGAATCCTTTGATAGTGGCGGAGATTTTCAACCGCTGAGGTCTTCCTTGCTGTGACCTTTTTGTGTCCCTGACCAACTACAAATGCAGCAACTATTTCACCCTGATTCCCCCTCCGGGACAGTCACCCAGGGACGCGTTAGTTGACGACTGGCCTTCGGGTCTACTTTATGCATATCCACCTCTCCCCCTCATTCCCTAGTTTCTGAAGAAAGCCCGCTGGTTGAAGAGCAGAGTAATCCTCATAGCACCATATTGACCTAGTCAGATTTGGTTCCCCTTCCTTTGGCCTCACCCGCTAGATCAACTGTGGATTCTACATCCAACCCTGGGGTTGATCTCCCATCCGCAGAATCTGATTCACCTCAATATAAACAACCTGAAGCTCACAGCTTGGCTCCTCCAATTCCTTTGATTGCTAGGCAGAATGATCTTTCCTTGCCAGTATGTATCATTCTTATTGCATCTCATAAGTCTTCCACCAGAATTACATATCTCAGCAAATGGAAAAGATTTACTATTTGGCTGAAAGAAAAACAGGTAGATCCTTTTTCAGCACCAGTGTCGATAGTACTGGAATATATGTATACCTTATTCCAATCTGGTCTATCTGTCTCTACCATTAGAGTTCATTTGGCCACAATATCTAATTTTCATGATGGTGTCCAAGACTCTTCCCTTAAGTCACACAAATTATGCAAGACTTTCATAAAAGGCATGAATCATCTAAAACCGCCTGTTAGAGAACCTACTCAACCATGGGACCAGTCATTAGTCCTACAAGCTTTGACAATGTCACCTTTCGAAGCAGCTTCTTCTTGTGACCTCAAATATTTGTCATGGAAAATCTTGTTTTTGGTCGCCATTACCTCTGCCAGACATATCTCTGAACTTCAAGCCTTATGCATCAAGAGACCATGTTTGATTTTTCATAGAGACAGAGTGTCATTGAGAACTAATCCTTCCTTTCTGCCAAAAGTGATCTCTGAAATGTCCATTAATCAAACCACTGAATTGCCAGTTTTCTTCCCCAATCATTCAGAGGAGAGTATTGCCTACATACCCTAGATGCTCATAGGCAAATTTGCTTCTACTTGAACAGGACTAAAGCTTCTCGTAAATCAGACCAGTTATTTTTGGCCTATTCTGGACCTAAATTAAGATGTACTGTTGCTAAGGTCACATTGGCTAAAATGGTTGAAAGACTGCTTAACCTTTATTTATAGAAAACGTAATATTCCTTTAACTACTACCATAAAGGTTCATTCTACAAGGTCAGTGGCAACTTCTGCTGCTTTCCATGCCAGAGCCTCCTTACATGACATTTGTGCAGCTGCAACTTGGGCTAGTCCTCATACCTTCGTCAATCATTACAAGTTGGATTTGGCCGCCAGGGGAAGAACATCTTTTGGTTCTATGGTGCTCAGGAATGTCCTTCCATGAGTGCCTCCACAGAATAAAGGTAGTTGAGGACTTTGTCCCACATATAAGGAAAGAACGAGGATTAACAATATCAGATAAAGAAGTTATGTCTTACCATAACATTCCATCTGTTTTGTTGATCCTCATTATGACCCTCCCTCCTTCCCCCCTTCAGTGGTTTTTAGTGGATCTCACCATCCGGTTCTGTTAGGTCATTTGACCAGAGGTAGCCTCTAACCTTCTTCTGACTTGCAAACTCAATCTGAGGGAGAGGGGAATTCTGGGTAAGAGTTTAGCTCGAGAGTTGTGGCTGGCGCGAGCTTGGAAGATGGCCGGCTCGGTTCTGAGGTCAGAACAGACTACCCACATGTAATGATTGAACGAGGATCAACAATACAGATGGAACGTTATGGTAAGACAACTTTTTCTGCATGTTATTTTCACAAGAACAGACATCAGAAAGAGCATCATATATTAATATTTCTCAAATTAAGATACAAGCCACTACTAACAAAGATAAAGGGAAACACCCAATGATGGAGTGGACCACTCTCCATTTACAGCAAACTGCAAGTCAACGTGTAGATGGGGCAGACTTCTTAAACCTTAATGGAATTAAAGAAAAAAAAAGCCTACCATGCTTCACTTCTACATACATGAAGTGCAACACAACATTTCATCAAAGACCAGCCACAATTACAGGCTTCTAATCATTACAGAAAAACAAGACCGCTACAGTACCTTGTTGACAAAATAAAATATAGCATATATCAGTACGTAGAAGGCAGATCCTCCAGACACCACAAATGTCCTCCACCACCATCTGTAATCCTAGAATTAAACAGAAATAATGGTTAATTTGTCTTCTAAGCAGAGGACTGTTGGGTTTATACATGGACCAAGTATGATTTACTAGTAAAAAATGCAGATAAAAATGAATGAGTGAAAACAAAACAATAGTAAAACTTAAAAAGTGAGTCTTTAAATATCTTGAAGTCACACTTGTTCCACTACATTCATGATAGCAACAAAATGTAGCCATTCTCTCAGTATTCAAGCATACAAACCAAATCATGCCTACAAGTCTGCTGAAGAAAACAATCATCTCTGTAGATGAAGATGTCTCATCAAGGACTTTGTGAATCCTACTTGTATCCCCACAGCCACTGGAAATTGCAAGCAGTTTCCCTTGTAACTTGCCCCTCTAAGTATCGAACAAGACTACATTATTTTTCTTCTACTGAAGAGCCAAGCAGTTTCCCTTGTAACTTGCCCCTCTAAGTATCCAGAGTAGAACCGACTGCCATCCCCAGCGGAGATTTAAAAGAACAAGACTACATTATTTTTTTGTCAGCACTGCAAATTCTACTGAAGAGCCAAGGCAGTTTCCCTTGTAACTTGCCCCTCTAAGTATCCAGAGTAGAACCGACTGCCATCCCCAGCGGAGATTTAAAAGAACAAGACTACATTATTTTTTTGTCAGCACGGCAACTTCTACTGAAGAGCCAAGGTGGTTCACATATTATTGTATCTCTCTGAGACTGCTGACCGCGGGTCCAAGGTACACCAAATTAACTTCCCTGAAGTACCTAATTCCTCCCATAACCTTAGCTGTATACTTTCATTCCAGATACGGAATATTATAATTCCAGCTAATATTTTAACTTTCACCTCAGGCTTTACAGCCAAGTTTACTCACCTAGCTGAGCTACAAACAGCTTAATTTGTTGAAGGTGTAGCCCCTTGTTGAAGGTGTAGCCACCCCCACCCCCAACACGCAGGGCGAGGTTTCAAATACACCTACCAAGAAAACAAAAAACCCGCCAATTTCAAATTTCTGCGTACCTTGACCCTGTCAGCAGCATCCTCAGCGCATTGGTATGTCTAAAATGAGCGGTTTCTCTCAAGTTATTTTAATTTAAACCTTGCATTGCTAAGTTATCTTAAGTTGTAATTTCACTCGCTACAAGAGTAGACAGTGTTCCTGATTCAGCGTGCAGACTATACTGATTGATAAAGCATATATACGGATTGTCTAAGACAACGCTAATAATTTAAGATGTATTAGCGTTACAGCCTATTTTCAAACTGCTCAGTGATCGCATCAAAGTGCATGCCTGTTCTACTACTATACAGTAGCTACCTCTCATGTAATGACCTCTGAGATTGGTTATAAATGTTAGTTAGCGTAACTAGAAACCTATGCATGTATTGAAGCTGGTCGATCCTCTAGTGGACAGCAACTATATTTGATAAGTGCTATGTGCAGTATTCTCTAGCTTACGACCTCAACTTAACCATTCCTTTCCTTATTTTCTCTTCTGGTCTTTCCAGGCAGTTTCCCTTGTAACTTGTCCCTCTAAGTATCCAGAGTAGAACCGACTGCCATCCCCAGCGGAGATTTAAAAGAACAAGACTACATTATTTTTTTGTCAGCACGGCAACTTCTACTGAAGAGCCAAGGTGGTTCACATATTATTGTATCTCTCTGGGACTGCTGACCGCGGGTCCAAGGTACACCAAATTAACTTCCCTGAAGTACCTAATTCCTCCCATAACCTTAGCTGTATACTTTCATTCCAGATACGGAATATTATAATTCCAGCTAATATTTTAACTTTCACCTCATGCTTTACAGCCAAGTTTACTCACCTAGCTGAGCTACAAAACAGCTTAATTTGTTGAAGGTGTAGCCCCGCTCCGTTCGCCCTCGCTTCGGGCTCTCTTTCCTCCCCCCCCTGCCCCTATTCCCACCCGCCCCCAGTACATCTGAATTTATAACCCCATAGCCACCCCCACACCACTCTCCTCCAATCATCTTCCCACTTCACAAATTAGCTCTCCTTATTCTAGTCACACCTACTCTTATAGCAACTACTCCCTCTAGTGGATCGCTAACATACTCTAAACCCAACCATCTCTTCCTCAAACCCCAATTCTACTACTGCTTGTGGACTTTGAAATTTCTATTCCCACAAACATGTGGTACTCCATACTAATACCCATCTTGCTAGCCCCATACCTCCTTACCTTATATGAAACACAACCTCTTGGAGGACTTCATGCCTCATATGGTCAGACCTGTAACCCTGATAATAAACACACCCACTTTACTCACACCAGTAATACCAAGCCACTGCTCACATCATACTCCTGTTCCCAACACACTTACCCTAGCAAAATTAGTCCCAGACTCAAACACTATAGTAAAATAATAGATAAACTTATGAAACTTATAACTAAGTTAAGACTCAACCTGTTAATTGACGGGGACATACACCCTAACCCTGGCCCTAACAACATAAATAAATCTTCTCTCCCTATCAGCAACCAAAGCTATACCCATACTATTCCTCACCTACCTAACTCTCTCCACCTGTCATCTCAACATCCGTAGTATTAATAACAAAGTGCATGAACTTCATGCACTCCTTGCTGATCTAGCCCCTGATATTTTGTGTCTCTCAGAGACCTGGTTAAAACCCTGTACTCCAGACAATGAAATACTCCCCCCTGGGTATAACATACATAGGCTGGACAGAGCAACCAGAAAAGGGGGTGGGGTTGCGGTTCTATACAAATCTGAATTGACTGTAACCACCGACATTATTCAGCCACCTCAGTCCAATAACTCTGAAATCCTAGCTACTAAACTGAAACTAAATAACAGCAAACACATCTATATAATCTGCATGTACATCCCCCCAGGCAACAATATAACCACACTTGAAGATATCCTATATTGGATATCCACCCACTACCCCAAGAGACCATAATTCTAGGTGACCTTAATAGTGACTGGAGCAACTGCTCCTCTGAAGCCCCTACCACCCACATTAACTTGCATTCTTTCAAGCAAGTCATTAACACCCCAACTAGAACTAGCAAGCCCCACCAGAAAGAAAGTATACTTGATTGGGTGCTCATAAATAATAACCATCCCAACATGTATACATATGGTACCCTCTCTGATAGTCTTAGTGATCATCATCTCACATACATAATTAGACATAAAATAACTAACCACAACCAATCACTACTAAGATATGTCAGAAACAAAATAATTTTGACGTAACTAAGTTCCAACTTGAACTAAAATCCTGCAATTGGTCAATGCTTAAAAACCTCCCTTAGATGAAGCAGTAATGTATTTTAACAAAAATTTCTGGAGATTCTAGACAGTCATGCTCCCATCCGCTCTAAAAAACAAAACCAAAACGGCACCATGGCTCTCGAATGAGACCAGGGTCAAAATTAAACTCAGAGACAAAGCATGGGCTCTAAGCCGAACTACAAAACTCCCTCAGGATCAAATAGTATACAGGCAACTAGGGAATGGACCAAAAAAACTTGTACTACTTGACAAAAAAAAATACTTCAGCAATCTACAGTCCTTTCACCAAAAAAACCCTCAAAAATTCTGGGCAGGACTAAATAATCTAATACACCCTGGAAAAAGACTACCCCTGTACCTCAGGCCCTCACTGACAAACCATCTGAATCTGTCGCAGATAGCTTTAATCGCTTTTTCACTGAGACCATACAAACCCTAGCAAGTAACTTGCCACCTAGCACATACAGCCCAAACTGCTCCACCTCTACTAATCTTCCACATTTCAGCTTCCAACCTATTGCCACCTCATTTATACACACCCTACTCAAAAGCTAAAACCTACCACTCTTGCAGCTGACCAACTTCCAGCTGAATATCTACAAAAATCATCTGACGCCATTGCCTATCCTATCTCAGTACTTATAAATCACGCTAACTGAAGCTACAATTCCTAATATCTGGAAAATCTCTTATGTCATCCCCTACACAAGGGGAGGCTCTACCAAATATCCAACTATAGGCCAATTGCCATACTCTCTCCCCTAGCCAAAATAATGGAAAAATGTATCCAAAAGCAATTCATGAACCATTTAATTAACAACCATCTCCTGGCAGATACACAACATGGCTTTAGACCTCACCATAGCACCACTACAGCCCTATTAGCCTTCTCAGACACCATAAATTCTTATCGCAATAATAACCATCTCTCCTCCGCTCTATTCCTGGATCTATCCAAAGCTTTTGATATGGTGGATCACCAACTGTTAATCCACTCACTAAGACCACTCTGTTTAGAACCCAAATCTCTTCAGTGGTTCGAATCCTACCTAAGTGGTAGACAACAAGCTGTACTCTGGCACTCAAAACTGTCCACCTTATTACCAACTAACCTGGGTGTCCCTCAAGGGTCTATTCTAGGCCCTCTGTTATTCTCCATCTTCATAAATGATCTACATACTGCTATTCCTAATGTCAACTGCATTCAATATGCAGATGTCTCAACTCTGATATGTTCAGCCACGTCCCCTGCAGAGTTACAGCTAAAGACCCAAACTACCTTTAACACTGTAGAAAACTGGCTATCCAACCACCGCTTACTACTAAACCCCAAAAAGACCAAAATGCTTATATTCTTACCTACACTAAAGTCCACCCCCATCAACTTCATAATTAAATCTAAAGACGGCACAATTATCTCTCCTGACCCTTCCACTAAACTTCTAGGTGTCACCATTGACACCCACTTAAAATATGACCTGCACGTCAACCACCTAATCAAAACCATTAACAAAAAACTAGGTCCACTGTATAGATTAAAGAACTTTTAACTCCCTAGCCAAGGTAGCCATTGCCCGTTCCCACCTTCTCTCTTCTCTTCTGTATGCATCACCTCTCCTTCTAAATAACAACAAGTCCAATCTAAATAAACTTACCACGTGTTATAATCACATTGCCAGATTTGCCACCGGCCTCCCTTTTAGGACACATCACTGCATTAACCTAACTCAGCTTGGATGGCTAGAACTTCCTAGTCTCGTGCTATACAACCAACTGATCATAGCCCACAAAATCATTTACACCCCTGATAACACTCCCTCACTCAAACCCCTAATCACCTTGTATAACAATCCACGTCCACTTCATTCCTCCAACAAGGTCCTCATGCAGACCTATAAAACCAACAACCAAGCTGGCGACTCCCTCCAATCAAACTCCCTAGGTAAGGCCTGGAACCTATTACCCCCTGAGTTAACCTCAATTTCTTCCCTGTCTCACTTCAAATCCAAGCTCAAACTATACCTGGGCTCAAAAAGGTCATGCTACTGTACTAAGCCTGGCTAATTCCTACACCAATATATATATTAGTTACCTATGTCCTTCCATCTAACTAATAATCTCATAGGATAGTATCATATAGTTCTAATAACTACATATTAAATGTTTTTTTTGCTGACTACTTCTTGTAAATGATATCCTTTAGCAAATTGTATTTCTTACTTTTTCTGTTAACCGAATTGTTTGTTGATTTTTTTGCCTTTTCTTATGTGTTGCAATGTACTACTCTTGGAGCTTTTCTCCCCGGGCCTCCGCTGAAAATGGACATATATCCAGTCGGACTATCCCGGTTAACAAATGTAAAATAAATAAAAATAAATAAAATAAAATCACTACTGGAAAGAAATTCTCTTTTGCTATAGTGTATGTTTATAAACAGGTTCTATACTAAAACAATGAAAAATCAAAATATCGAGCGCTGACAAGACTGAAAAATCAAAAACGTGAAATCTCTATTGTGGGGGGCTGCACCCCCCCCCCCCACTAAATACATATTCCTACTCCGAAATCGCACTACAGTGAGGAAAAGGCAAATATTCCTATCTTTACTGTAGTGCAATCCGAGAAAACAAGAAGTTCTGTACTCACAATAACGTTCGATGTATGTAGTCCATCTCGCCTCACATTCTTACCCGTGGGTTCGGAGCCGAATGTCTGCTCCGACTTGGCCAAAACTTTTCTACCTCAGTATCTTTCTATTGGCTGGGCTAAAATGGTATCCCATGCTGCACTGCTCTATATCCCCAGATCTAGTTTGCTGTGAACACCAGCACTCATTCTCCATGCATAACACCACCCAAGGAAAGGAAGAACAAACCAAGAATGACGGGAACGCTGAAACCAGACCTAATCTCCAAATCCTCCAGGAAGGGGGAAGGAGGGGGGGTAAGTAAGAAAGTGAGGCGAGATGGACTACATACATTGAACGTTATGGTGAGTACATAACTTCTTGATGTTATGTAGTCCAATCTCGCCTACATTCTTACCCGTGGGACAACGTCCCTAGAACCTAAATCCTGGGAGGCTCAGTGGAAAATACTCCTGAGCACTGTGGAACCAAAGGAAGACCTGCCCCTAGATACCACATCCAATTTGTAATGAGTAACAAAGGTGTGAGGAGATGCCCAAGTAGCCACAGCACAAATATCATCCATAGGCAATCTGGCTTGATAGGCTGTAGATGTAGATACATACAGAGTAGAGTGAGCCTTCACCGGGAACAGTAAATCTTTACCCCCCGAGGAATAAATGAAAGAAGTGCAACTGGAGATCCACCTGGACAGCATGACTTTGGAGACAGGAAACCCAATTCTGTTTTCCGAAAAGGAAACAAACTGATCAGATTTTCTGAGGTCTTTGGTTCTGTGCAGATAAAAACGTAATTGTCTGTGTACATCCAATTGATGAAATTTAAATTCTGCCTTGTTTGAGAAAGTGAAGTTGTGTACCTACCATAAATGTAGATGTTCGAGTGTATTCACTGTTGCAGTCATTACATTAGGGTTATCCTGCTGGCAGGCTACCCACAGTCAGCCTGAATTCCAAAGTCCTGGTCCGGCGTCGGTTGCTGTCGCCTCTTCCCTGACGTCAGTGCGCCAGGGGTATACAAGATGTAGCTGACGCCATTTTCTTCAGTTTTTCTTGCCCCAGAAGTCAGGTGCCCCCAAGAAGGTAGGCAATACATATTGCTTATAAAATCATACAGTAAAATAAAAACAATACCTTCATCTACAAGCAAATACACCACATAGGTTGTATAGGATAGAGAAGTATAGATAAGTCCCAGCAAAGAAAGGGGGATGGAGGGTGGGTAACCTGGACTGCAACAGTGAATACACTCGAACATCTACATTTATGGTAGGTACACAACTCTACTATGTTCGTTGTGTTTCAATGTTGCAGTCATTACACTTGGGTTGAATCCCAAAGCTGAGGTAGGGCGGCTGGGTCTAAACAGGATTAGGAGTGGCTATGAGGCCCTGCAGAACTGCAGTGGCAAAGCCTGCTCTGGATTTAGAGTAAAGAGGTAAGTGATAATGCTTGGTAAAGGTGTGCACTGAACTCCAAGTTGCAGCTTCCAAAATTTCCTCGGTTGGTACTCCTCTGAGAAAGGCTGCTGAAGTGGCTGCTGCCCTGGTAGAATGTGGCCTAATATTCTTAGGCACTGACTTGCCATGCTGTGCATAGCAGAAACAAGTACAGTGTCCTATCCATTTTGAAAGTCTGCTTCGAGATAGCCTTTCCTTGTGACCCTGCAGCATATGCTACAAACAGTTGCTCAGTTTTTCTGAAAGCTTTTGTTTTGTCCAAGCAGAAGCGTAGCTGCCTGTGTATGTCCAAAGAGTGCAGAAGTCTCTCCCCTTTATTCTGGGGATTTGGATAAAATGTTGGCAAATGAATGGTTTGGTTAAGACCCACACTGGATACTACCTTTGGCATAAATGTTGGATTTGCCCTTAGAGAAACCCTGTCCGGATGAAAAATGATAAAAGGTTCCACTGCCATTAATGCCTGTAACTCTGAGACTCTTCTTGCTGAAGTTATTGCTAGGAGCAGAGCAGTTTTCCATGATAAGAATTTTATATCAGCTGTATTGGCTGGCTCAAAAGGAGGAAGTGTGAGCTTTTCTAAGACAAAGTTGAGGTCCCATGTAGGTATCGGTGCTCTCCTTGGGGGGTCTTATGTTTTTTGCCCCTCTGAGGTACTGTCTTAGTAGTGGATGTGAGAAAATAGGAGGTTCCGTATTGTAATGAGCTGAAATGGCAGAGGCATGGATCTTAATTGATGAGAAGGAGAGGCCTTTGTCCAGCATCTCAGTTAAGTATTGTAAAATCTGAGGAATATTTGGAACAAGTGGTTCAAGTCCTTGTGCCTGGTTCCAAGCACAGAATCTCTTCCATTTTTCTGCATAAGATTTCCTGGTGCTGGGCCTCCTGGCTTCCAAAATGACATCCATAACAGCTTTAGAGAGAGGGGTGTTCTGAGTGTCTATATTATCTGCCATGCAGCCAGATTTAAGGTTCTGAGTTGGTTGTGCAGGATCTGATTGTTTTGTTGAGTCAGAAGATGAGGAATTTGAGGTAAAGTCCAGGCTGGGCCTTGAGACAAGCTCTTTAGGATTGGGTACCAGTGCTGGCGTGGCCAGTCTGGGGCAATCAGAATCATTTTTGGCTTCTCGTGTCTGACTTTTAGGAGCACCTTGGGAAGGAGAGGCAGTGGTGGAAAGGCATAAACTGTTAGGGTTTTCCAGCTGAATGATAGAGCATCCAATTTCCATGCTTGTGAGTGATAAGTCCTTGTGCAGAATCTCTGTAGTTGGCAGTTTTGAGGGGAGGCAAAAAGATACATGTCTGGGCATCCCCGTTTCCTTGTTATCATGCTGAAGACCTGTGGATTTAGTTTCCACTCGTGAGGGTCCATGAGGTTTCTACTTAGTTCGTCTGACAGAGTATTTTTCTTTCCTGGCAGGAATTGTGCCTGCAGATGTACTTGATAGGTCAGTGCTGTGTTCCACAAAGTCATGGCTTGCTGCAGAGGGGGTAGGAATGTGTGCCCCCTTGCTTATTTATGTACCACATAACTATGATATTGTCCATTTTTAGTAATAGTTGTCCTGGATGTAGTAGATCCTTGAAGGCTGTCAGGGCATTCTGTACAGCTAGCATCTCTCTTTGATTGATGTGAACATGCATTTGGTCTGCGGCCCACGTGCCCTGAATACATTTTCCTGCCATGTGTGCCCCCCAGGCATAATCCGATGCATCTGTTGTTAGTGTCAGCCTGGCTGTGGGTAAAGTGAAAGGCTGTTGTGGTGACAGGCCAGTGCCCACCATCGAAACTCCTGTTGCAGGCAGAGAATAAGAGCTATTACTGCTTCCAGGCTGTGGCAAGAGTCCAAACACTTTTTAGATACCATTGTAGCTTCCTCATATGCAGTCTTGCATATGGAATTAGCAGGATGCCATGAAGCCAAAAGCCTGCAGAATTTTTTTTGCAGGTAGCTGGGTCTTTGTTGCCATCATTTGAAAGTAATGAGTCAGTTGCCTTTGCTTGTCTGGCGTGAGATAAGCCATCTGGGCAGTTGTATTTAAGCTTGCACCCAAGAATATTATATCTTGAGAGGGCACTAGTTTTGATTTCTTTTCGTTTACTGTGTACCCTAGGCAAATTAATAATCTTTTTACAAACGCCAGATGCTTTAGTAGAATGTCTGCTCTCTGCTTCAATAAGGCAGTCGTCCAAGTGGGGATATATTTGAATTCCTTTTTGTCTGCAAAATGCAATTACTGGTGCCAGGCATTTTGTGAAGACGCTGGGCGCAGAAGATAAGCCAAAGGGCAGTGCAGAGAATTGGTAATGCATTGAGCTAGCTACGAATCTGAGGTATCTTCTGCAAGATTGTCTGATTGGGTCATGCACGTATGCCTCGTTGAGGTCCAAAGTAACTAGCCAAGCCTTCTTGCCCAGCATGGGTAGAAGGTGCTGCAGTGTCAACATTTTGAATTTTGGAACATCCAGGAAAGTATTTAGAATCGACAGGTCCAGTATTGGTCTCCAGGCTTTGTCCTTTCTGGGTACCAAGGAAAGTCTTGAGTAAAATCCTTGCCCCTGTTCTTGCTGTGGTACTTTTTAAATAGCTCTCATGTCCATGAGAGCATGAATTTGTTTTTGTGCCTCTGCCCATTGATTTTGTGGCAGGTCTGGCATACCTTTTGACCTTGGTAGGGTGTGAAAGTGGAACGTGTAACCCTGAGAAACAATATTCAGTACCCATTTGTCCTGGGTGATCATGTGCCAATTTTGTGAGAAAAGTGCTAGTTTACCCCCTAAGGGTCCTGCCAAAAGGTAAGTGCTTGGCATTTGTAGAGGGAAGTCATTGGGACTGTTTCCTATAAGGTTGTGATTTGTCTTCTCTGCCTTTGGGGGCTGAAACACCCCATTGTTTAGGTCTGTATGAGCCTTGGGGCTGAGATCTGCCTCTTGGGCATCTGTATCTGCCTCTTTGTGGCCTGTCTGACACTGGAAAGGACCAATTTTTAGAAGGCCAGTTCCTGCTAAATCTAGGTGGCTGAACCTGTAAGAAATCCTTTACTGTCTGCATTGATTTTGCTTTATCCTCCATTTTCTAACACCTCTTCTGCCTTAACACCAAACAAAGTATCATGCTGTAATGGAGCATCCAATAATTTTGCTTTAACATGATCAGGTAAACTTTGTTCTTTTAACCAAGCATGCCTTCGAATGACAGAACCTGTAACTGCAGCTCTGCAAGAAGCCTCTAATGAATCAAAGCCACATTGCAAAGTATGCTTTCCCACTTGTTCAGCTGTATGCAATAAATCCTGCATTTCCTTATTGTCTGGACATTCTGAGCTTGTACGCATTTTCTGTTTTAGCAAAGATATTAGGTATTGTTGATATTTAAACATGTGAAACTGGCAGTTTAAAGCCCTTACAGCTAAAGTAGCAGAAGTGTAAACTTTTTCCCCCCATCTATCCAGAGCTCTAGAATATCTATCAGAGGGAACAGGGTTTTTTGCAGTGGAAGCCTTGATCCCTTTGGGACCCTGAGAAATTGTTTCTGGGTCAGCAGCAGGGTTTTTATAAAGACATTTATGAGAGTCTGGGACCCTGTAGTACCTATCTGGCTTGACTGGTGCAGGGGATAAAGAATCAGGAGACAAACTGGACTTAGAAAAAACATAATCAACAATATCTAGTACAGGGGGGATAGCAAGGGGCATGTGCTGGGGCAGCAAAAGAAAGTCCCTGAGCCTTTTCTTGGATTCTGAAAAATCCTGGCTCTCCCAGTGGAAATGCTCCCTCATGGTGTGCAAGGTTTCCCCAAAA
Source organism: Protopterus annectens (assembly GCF_019279795.1). Classification (NCBI taxonomy): domain Eukaryota; kingdom Metazoa; phylum Chordata; order Ceratodontiformes; family Protopteridae; genus Protopterus; species Protopterus annectens. The sequence continues at coordinate 1,294,708,026 of NC_056746.1, read as the reverse complement.
GAGTAATCCTCAGGAGGAGAGGCTGAAGGGATAGATTCTTCAGTGTCAGAGTCCTCATAGGGAGGAAGAGAATATCCCTGTTCTGAAGAGGAATCAGAAGAAATAGAAACCTGGTCAGAGGAGTCATAGTCAGTGTCTTGCCTAGGCCTTTTATCAGGAGGGGGATGGGAACCCCCTGATCAAAGTAATTAGGTCCTCTGCCATTTTAAGCATCTGTTTCTTTGGCATGGATGACTGTCCAGGAGAATGCTGTACTTGTTTCTTTGTCTTTAATGGTGTTTTTGACTTTGCCTTGGCTGCCTTGATAGTAAGCTGTGTAGGTCTGAAAACACCCTCAGAAGCCGATGCCTGCTCAGCGGCTGTGGACCCAATCTGAGGGAATAGTTTCCATAGGCCCAATACCTTGAGTTTCTAGAGGCCTAGTTGTCTCCATGTGGGAGTCGGAGGCAGCCTGTGGCTCTGAGGCGGGTGTCAGGGGCTGCGAAAGCACCTCACTGAGAACCGGCGACTGGCCTAGAAGAGGCTTCGTCGTCGGTTTTGGAACTTAGATGCCTGTCCTTTTTTTTGTCTTTGCATTTTTTATGAATTCTAGTCATCAGTTGTTCCGACGGCATTATGTAGTTAAACCTTCGGCCAAAGTAATGTAAAGGAAAATCAAACAGACGCTTAATAGTGCGTTGGTTGAATCTAGCACAAAACCGACAACTAGCAACGTCATGGTCAGGGCCTAGGCAAGGAATACAGCAAGAGTGAAAATCCTTATGAAGTATTTGCTTCCCAGAAGAAATACAATTGTTAACTTTTACTGACATCGGTCTGGAGCAATAAAAAGTTTCCCCAACGGGGTACTTAGCTTTATTGAAGACTTCGGTTCTGAAATTCAATTTAGAAAATCAGGAGTCGGCCGACCGGCACTTGCGAACTGCTTTTGCTTCGGGCACCGCGTGGCAAGAAAGACTGAAGAAAATGGCGTCGGCTGCATCTTATATACCCCTGGTGCACTGACGTCAGGGAAGAGGTAACAGCAACAGACGCCGGACCAGGACTTTGGAATTCAGGCCGACTGCGGGTAGCCTGCCAGCAGGATAACCCTAGTGTATTGATTGCAACAGTGAAACACGAACATCTGGGGAAAAAACACTGGCAACTCAATAGATTGATTAAGGTTACTAACTGACGCCACTTTGGGAAGAAAGGAAGGTTGGGTCTGAGAGAAACCCTGTCCTTATGAAAAATCAAATAAGGGGGTTTGACTGATAAGGCTTGAAGCTCTGAAACGCGTCTGGCTGACGTGATGGCTACTAAAAAGACAGTCTTCCAAGTTAAGAATTTTAAATGATGGTTGCAGGCACAAAGGGGGATGAAGTAAGAGCCTGTATAACAAAGTTTAAATCCCAAGGCATGACAGGTTCCAATACCGGAGGACGAAGTAACAGAGTGCCCTTCAGAAAAGCCTTACAGAGTCTATGAGCCAGACTAGGCTCGTTTGCGACATGAAAGGTAGAAATCGCCACCAACTGGACTTTAATGGTTGCGGCCGCTGAACCCTGGTTAAAGAGCATAGACAAAAACTCCAATACAGACGAAACTGGAGCCGTGTAAAGGTCAATCTTTTGGGTGTGAGCCCCGATTGAAAACCTCTTCCATTTGCTGTAATAAATCGTCCTGGTGGAAGGCTTATGAGAGGAAGATAAAATATGAACCACCTCCGGAGAGAAATGATGAAGCCTAACTAATGACGGAAGTGGAGTAGCCAGGCTGTCAACCGGAGAGTCTAAAGAGAGGGATGGTGCTGCCCTGACATGTGTGTCAGTAAGTCTGTTTGTGTGTCCAGAATCCAAGGAGCGTACATGAGATAGGGATGGAGAATGGGGGAACCAAATTTGACGAGGCCAGTGTGGGGCAATCAGAATCATTCTGCTTCCCAAGGCTTGCGCTCTTTGAATAACCTTTGACAGCAAGGGAACCGGGGGGAAGGCATATAGTAGACCGTAGGGCCAATCGTGGACTAGAGCGTCCCTGGGTGACTCCCCCTTTGGGGGGGGATCAACGTGAAGTAGCTGCTGCATCTGGCTTTGAGGGGGCTGGAAAAAAGGCTGCAGCAAGGCTGACCCCACCTGTGGAAGATCTGTTCTGCAACTTGACAGTTGAGGGACAACTCGTAAGGCATCAGAATAGCTCTGCTTAGCCTTTCTGCAATCACATTGGACTTCCCCGGAATGTGCGTTGCCACCAGAAAATGTTGGGAATTCACTGCCCACTGCCACACTCGCATGGCCTCTATGCAAATGGGACAGGACTTGGTTCCTCCCTGCTTGTTCAGATACCACACCACTGACATATTGTCTGAGTGGATTGCAATAGTCCCGAGAGGAAGAAAGCTCTGAAGTGCTTGCAACACTAGTAGCACAGCTCTCATCTCCAGAACACTGATATGCAGATGCATCTCGTGCTCTTGCCATGTGCCTTGGACTGTCCTGTCTAGATAATGCCCCCCCCCCATCTGGGAGGCATCCGTGGTCACCATGGCAATCGGGGCGTAGGAACGAAGGGCTTTCCTGCATTCAGGTTGTCGGTACAAAGCCACCAACTGAGATCCTGTTTGCACCTGTCCGTGAGTAGAATAGGGTAAGAAAGTGGAAGATGGAGAGACCACTGGGCAAAAAGTAGCCACTGAAGGAGTCTTATATGCAACCTTGCCAGAGGGACTAACATAATTGTCGCAGCCATTGCCTCCAATAGTTGGAGGATCCATCTTCTCTTTGCTCTTCTCAGGGGGAGCACAAGGCATGAACTTGTTTGTAGGACTCTGATTCTTTCCTGTGGTAGAAACGCCCGCATGAGGATGGTGTTTAGTTCTGCGCCTATAAAAGTGACATGCTGTGAGGGCAACAAGGCAGATTTTTCCCAGTTCAATGTGATGCCCAGCTGTTGACATAGGTTTATAGTAGCGTCCCTGGTCTGAATTAGTAGATGCCTGGTGGTGGCAGTAAGGAGCCAGTCGTCCAGATATGGAAACACTTGTAATCCCTGAAGTCTCAAGTGAGCAGCCACCACTGCCATGCATTTGGTAAACACCCTGGGGGCTGTGATGAGACCAAAGGGCAGGGCTCGAAACTGAAAATGACTGGCTCACAGCCGGAAGCGTAGCTGACTTCTGGATGCCATGTCCATCTTGATGTGGTAGTAAGCATCCTTGAGGTCGATGGAGCACAGCCACACTTCTTTTCCCAACAATGGGAGAATAGACTGCAATGTGACCATTCGGAACTTGGACTTTTGCACGTGGGTGTTCAAATGGCTGAGATCTAATATGGGTCTCAGGTCCCCTGTCCTTTTTGGCACCAAAAAGGATCTTGAGTAAGTCCCTAATCCGATCTGGTCTGAGGGGACATGTTGGATGGCTCCTTTTTCTAGCAGCTTTGAAAGTTCTGAAGCTGCGTAATATCCCTTTGACTGGGTGGAACTTCCAGGATTTTCTTGATCGGAGGGGGATCTGATGAGAAGGGGATGACATATCCTCCAGAAATTATTTGTAGAACCCAGTGGTCCTGGGTGATGTGTTGCCAGGCCTCCAGGTATAACGGGATTCGACCCCCGAATGGCTCCAGAAACACACAGTCGGGCCTCCCATCAGGAGCGGTGGTAGGGAGAACCACGAAAGGAATCGCGGTCTCCCAAGTTGCGGGGGCCTCCTCTGCCTCTAGGGCGGTGTCTCCCTGAATAACCACCCCATCCTCTGCCTCTGGAGGGGGGCTCACATTGTGCACCAGGAAAAAAACTCCGATTTCTTGAACCACATTTTGCCCCCACTCTAGGGCTTGGGATAAGGCCTAAAGGGAAGTGAAAAATGGACTCTTACAGCAGACAGAGTTTTTCCCTCCTGCTCGCACCTGGTGAAGGTGTCTTTCACCTTGGTTCCGAACAAAGAGGAACCAACGAAAGGGACGTTGGTGAATGAAGACTTGAAGGCCTCCGCGAAATGACAAAGGCGCATCTAGGCCCGTCTCCTAAGAGTAACTCCTGAACTTGCTGCCCTACTCGTTCCATTGGCTGCATATGAGATCAGCCTCATGGAAGAGTTAACAATGGAATTGAGGGTAGACATCTGAGCGTTAACAGTCTGGGTCACGGTCTCAGAAACATTACCCGTGAGAGTATCTCCAAGCTCCTTGAGGAGATCTCTCTGGAGCCGTGCAAAGTGAGATACGTAATTCAGTGACCGTAAGGTAAAGGTCACTGAAGAAAGGGTACACTTTCCGTACCGGTCCATGGTTCTAGACTCCTTGTTATGAGGATGGACGGTGGAAGAAGTCTTGGCTAATTCTTTGAGTGGCCGCTGCCACCACCATGGCATCCACAGGACTCCATTGGACAGAAATTCCTTACCAGGAGGAGCAGACAAACATTTATTGGGTCTCCTGAGGACTGGTTCCACAGAGTCAGGGGTCTCCCACACCCTTCGGCAAACCAAATCCAAAAGCTCGAAGGGTGGAGATACCCCAGGAGGTGGAGGGCTGAGCACCAAAGGCCTTCAGGAAGACAGACTCCTCCTTGGAGGGGGCTTTGGATGGCCAGTCACCTCTGTTTCAAAATTTCTAGGATGTCATAGAAAAACATCCTCAGTGGATGACTTGGGGGACTCCTCCGATTCCTCGAGGTCGGTGTCCGATGTGAGAGACTCATCCTGGGAATCTATGTTCTTCCTCTTGCACGTCTTCTTTCTGGGTGGCTCCTCAGGCAAAGACTCTGAGGGGCCCACAGAAATGTGGGGACCACTCATGGGGGTACCGAGGCCTTTGGGC
>NC_056746.1:1294652816-1294702721 GCF_019279795.1 Protopterus annectens | reverse complement strand
GGGGCTACCCCCACACCTGTAATTACTAGCAAATAACAAAATTCAGCCAACACTAGCTTCAGTTCATACTACTGAAGAGCAGAATAACTTCAGTTAAAAATTCCTTCAACACTCCTTTATACACAGTTTAAATCAAAAATACTGTATTTTTTTTTAAAAAAGTGCAGATAAAGGTACTTAAATTCTCTTATACGTCCAGTTGAATATAACCAAGTTCTAGCTGGCCAAGCTGAAGTTTTAAAGCAGGAATTATTTCACATGCACCAGTTTAAATATGCAAGGACAGGAAATCAAAGAATGTGGCTACCCCCACACCTGTAATTACTAGCAAATAACAAAATTCAGCCAACACTAGCTTCAGTTCAAGTTACTGAAGAGCAGAATAACTTCAGTTAAAAATTCCTTCAACACTCCTTTATACACAGTTTAAATCAAATACTGTATTTTTTAAAAAAAAAGTGCAGATAAAGGTACTTAAATTCTCTTATATGTCCAGTTGAATATAACCAAGTTCTAGCTGGCCAAGCCGAGGTTTTAAAGCAGGAATTATTTCACATGCACCAGTTTAAATATGCAAGGACAGGAAATCAAAGAATGTGGCTACCCCCACACCTGTAATTACTAGCAAATAACAAAATTCAGCCAACACTAGCTTCAGTTCAAGTTACTGAAGAGCAGAATAACTTCAGTTAAAAATTCCTTCAACACTCCTTTATACACAGTTTAAATCAAAAATACTGTATTTTTTTTTTAAAAAAAGTGCAGATAAAGGTACTTAAATTCTCTTATACGTCCAGTTGAATATAACCAAGTTCTAGCTGGTCAAGCTGAGGTTTTAAAGCAGGAATTATTTCACATGCACCAGTTTAAATATGCAAGGACAGGAAATCAAAGAATGTGGCTACCCCCACACCTGTAATTACTAGCAAATAACAAAATTCAGCCAACACTAGCTTCAGTTCAAATTACTGAAGAGCAGAATAACTTCAGTTAAAAATTCCTTCAACACTCCTTTATACACAGTTTAAATCAAAAATACTGTATTTTTTTTTAAAAAAAAGTGCAGATAAAGGTACTTAAATTCTCTTATACGTCCAGTTGAATATAACCAAGTTCTAGCTGGCCAAGCTGAGGTTTTAAAGCAGGAATTATTTCACATGCACCAGTTTAAATATGCAAGGACAGGAAATCAAAGAATGTGGCTACCCCCACACCTGTAATTACTAGCAAATAACAAAATTCAGCCAACACTAGCTTCAGTTCAAGTTACTGAAGAGCAGAATAACTTCAGTTAAAAATTCCTTCAACACTCCTTTATACACAGTTTAAATAAAAAAATACTGTATTTTTTTTTTTAAAAAAAAGTGCAGATAAAGGTACTTAAATTCTCTTATACGTCCAGTTGAATATAACCAAGTTCTAGCTGGCCAAGCTGAGGTTTTAAAGCAGGAATTATTTCACATGCACCAGTTTAAATATGCAAGGACAGGAAATCAAAGAATGTGGCTACCCCCACACCTGTAATTACTAGCAAATAACAAAATTCAGCCAACACTAGCTTCAGTTCAAGTTACTGAAGAGCAGACTAACTTCAGTTAAAAATTCCTTCAACACTCCTTTATACACAGTTTAAATCAAAAATACTGTATTTTTTAAAAAAAAGTGCAGATAAAGGTACTTAAATTCTCTTATACATCCAGTTGAATATAACCAAGTTCTAGCTGGCCAAGCTGAGGTTTTAAAGCAGGAATTATTTCACATGCACCAGTTTAAATATGCAAGGACAGGAAATCAAAGAATGTGGCTACCCCCACACCTGTAATTACTAGCAAATAACAAAGTTCAGCCAACACTAGCTTCAGTTCAAGTTACTGAAGAGCAGAATAACTTCAGTTAAAAATTCCTTCAACACTCCTTTATACACAGTTTAAATCAAAAATACTGTATTTTTTAAAAAAAAGTGCAGATAAAGGTACTTAAATTCTCTTATACGTCCAGTTGAATATAACCAAGTTCTAGCTGGCCAAGCTGAGGTTTTAAAGCAGTAATTATTTCACATGCACCAGTTTAAATATGCAAGGACAGGAAATCAAAGAATGTGGCTACCCCCACACCTGTAATTACTAGCAAATAACAAAATTCAGCCAACACTAGCTTCAGTTCAAGTTACTGAAGAGCAGAATAACTTCAGTTAAAAATTCCTTCAACACTCCTTTATACACAGCTTAAATCAAAAATACTGTATTTTTTTTAAAAAAAAAGTGCAGATAAAGGTACTTAAATTCTCTTATACATCCAGTTGAATATAACCAAGTTCTAGCTGGCCAAGCTGAGGTTTTAAAGCAGGAATTATTTCACATGCACCAGTTTAAATATGCAAGGACAGGAAATCAAATAATGTGGCTACCCCCACACCTGTAATTACTAGCAAATAACAAAATTCAGCCAACACTAGCTTCAGTTCAAGTTACTGAAGAGCAGAATAACTTCAGTTAAAAATTCCTTCAACACTCCTTTATACACAGTTTAAATCAAAAATACTGTATTTGTTTTAAAAAAAAAGTGCAGATAAAGGTACTTAAATTCTCTTATACGTCCAGTTGAATATAACCAAGTTCTAGCTGGCCAAGCTGAGGTTTTAAAGCAGGAATTATTTCACATGCACCAGTTTAAATATGCAAGGACAGGAAATCAAAGAATGTGGCTACCCCCACACCTGTAATTACTAGCAAATAACAAAATTCAGCCAACACTAGCTTCAGTTCAAGTTACTGAAGAGCAGAATAACTTCAGTTAAAAATTCCTTCAACACTCCTTTATACACAGTTTAAATCAAAAATACTGTATTTTTTTTTTAAAAAAAAGTGCAGATAAAGGTACTTAAATTCTCTTATACGTCCAGTTGAATATAACCAAGTTCTAGCTGGCCAAGCTGAGGTTTTAAAGCAGGAATTATTTCACATGCACCAGTTTAAATATGCAAGGACAGGAAATCAAAGAATGTGGCTACCCCCACACCTGTAATTACTAGCAAATAACAAAATTCAGCCAACACTAGCTTCAGTTCAAGTTACTGAAGAGCAGAATAACCAGTTAAAAATTCCTTCAACACTCCTTTATACACAGTTTAAATCAAAAATACTGTATTTTTTTTTAAAAAAAGTGCAGATAAAGGTACTTAAATTCTCTTATACGTCCAGTTGAATATAACCAAGTTCTAGCTGGCCAAGCTGAGGTTTTAAAGCAGGAATTATTTCACATGCACCAGTTTAAATATGCAAGGACAGGAAATCAAAGAATGTGGCTACCCCCACACCTGTAATTACTAGCAAATAACAAAATTCAGCCAACACTAGCTTCAGTTCAAGTTACTGAAGAGCAGAATAACTTCAGTTAAAAATTCCTTCAACACTCCTTTATACACAGTTTAAATCAAAAATACTGTATTTTTTTTAAAAAAAAAGTGCAGATAAAGGAATTCTCTTATACGTCCAGTTGAATATAACCAAGTTCTAGCTGGCCAAGCTGAGGTTTTAAAGCAGGAATTATTTCACATGCACCAGTTTAAATATGCAAGGACAGGAAATCAAAGAATGTGGCTACCCCCACACCTGTAATTACTAGCAAATAACAAAATTCAGCCAACACTAGCTTCAGTTCAAGTTACTGAAGAGCAGAATAACTTCAGTTAAAAATTCCTTCAACACTCCTTTATACACAGTTTAAATCAAAAATACTGTATTTTTTTTTAAAAAAAAGTGCAGATAAAGGTACTTAAATTCTCTTATACGTCCAGTTGAATATAACCAAGTTCTAGCTGGCCAAGCTGAGGTTTTAAAGCAGGAATTATTTCACATGCACCAGTTTAAATATGCAAGGACAGGAAATCAAAGAATGTGGCTACCCCCACACCTGTAATTACTAGCAAATAACAAAATTCAGCCAACACTAGCTTCAGTTCAAGTTACTGAAGAGCAGAATAACTTCAGTTAAAAATTCCTTCAACACTCCTTTATACACAGTTTAAATCAAAAATACTGTATTTTTTTTTAAAAAAAAAGTGCAGATAAAGGTACTTAAATTCTCTTATACGTCCAGTTGAATATAACCAAGTTCTAGCTGGCCAAGCTGAGGTTTTAAAGCAGGAATTATTTCACATGCACCAGTTTAAATATGCAAGGACAGGAAATCAAAGAATGTGGCTACCCCCACACCTGTAATTACTAGCAAATAACAAAATTCAGCCAACACTAGCTTCAGTTCAAGTTACTGAAGAGCAGACTAACTTCAGTTAAAAATTCCTTCAACACTCCTTTATACACAGTTTAAATCAAAAATACTGTATTTTTTTTTTAAAAAAAGTGCAGATAAAGGTACTTAAATTCTCTTATACATCCAGTTGAATATAACCAAGTTCTAGCTGGCCAAGCTGAGGTTTTAAAGCAGGAATTATTTCACATGCACCAGTTTAAATATGCAAGGACAGGAAATCAAAGAATGTGGCTACCCCCACACCTGTAATTACTAGCAAATAACAAAGTTCAGCCAACACTAGCTTCAGTTCAAGTTACTGAAGAGCAGAATAACTTCAGTTAAAAATTCCTTCAACACTCCTTTATACACAGTTTAAATCAAAAATACTGTATTTTTTTAAAAAAAGTGCAGATAAAGGTACTTAAATTCTCTTATACGTCCAGTTGAATATAACCAAGTTCTAGCTGGCCAAGCTGAGGTTTTAAAGCAGGAATTATTTCACATGCACCAGTTTAAATATGCAAGGACAGGAAATCAAAGAATGTGGCTACCCCCACACCTGTAATTACTAGCAAATAACAAAATTCAGCCAACACTAGCTTCAGTTCAAGTTACTGAAGAGCAGAATAACTTCAGTTAAAAATTCCTTCAACACTCCTTCATACACAGTTTAAATCAAATACTGTATTTTTTTTTTAAAAAAAAGTGCAGATAAAGGTACTTAAATTCTCTTATACGTCCAGTTGAATATAACCAAGTTCTAGCTGGCCAAGCTGAGGTTTTAAAGCAGGAATTATTTCACATGTACCAGTTTAAATATGCAAGGACAGGAAATCAAAGAATGTGGCTACCCCCACACCTGTAATTACTAGCAAATAACAAAATTCAGCCAACACTAGCTTCAGTTCAAGTTACTGAAGAGCAGAATAACTTCAGTTAAAAATTCCTTCAACACTCCTTTATACACAGTTTAAATCAAAAATACTGTATTTTTAAAAAAAAAAAAGTGCAGATAAAGGTACTTAAATTCTCTTATACGTCCAGTTGAATATAACCAAGTTCTAGCTGACCAAGCTGAGGTTTTAAAGCAGGAATTATTTCACATGCACCAGTTTAAATATGCAAGGAAACATCATTGCATCAATCTAAATCAGGTTGGGTGGCTTGAACTACCCAGCCTAATCCAGTATAACCAACCGATTATGGCCTATAAAATCATCTATAATCCTGACAATACTCCTGCACTTAAAAATATTATCACCCCCTATAACAATCCTAGACCACTTCGATCCTCTAACAAACTACTAATACAGACTAGCAAAATTAATAACACAGCCGGTGACTCTCTCTTTGCAAACTCTGTAAGTAGATCCTGGAACTCTCTTCCAGCTGACATTACCTTACTTTCTACCTTAGGTCAATTTAAAACTAGACTCAAACAACATTTGTCACTTAACTGGCTATGTCAATGTATCAAGCCTGGCTAACTCTCTCTAGAATGTGTAAAAATCTGTTAACCAGTTTACTGTGTAATTTAATTTAATCCTGACTTGCGCTCAGCATTAACTCTAACCTGTAGAACTTGTTTAACTTGCTTATTTATGTAATCTCTGTAAATAGTCTGTTTGTAATATGTAATGCTGGTATTATGTAATGCTGTATCTGCTTACCTTTGGAGCTTTTCTCCCCGGGCCTCCATTGAAAATGGACATGCATCCAGTCAGACTATCCCGGTCAACAAATGTAAAATAAAAAAATAAATTAATAAAAAATTAAAAAGCATTAGGGTGTCATGACCACAAGCACAGAACTGAAATCTATAATAGGTGACTGTCCTAGCATAGTTTATAAGAAAAATAAATCTTTAGGTCAGCTGCTATGTTACCTCAAGTGTATTAAACCTACATTTGTTTGTTTCTCCCACATGTTCAATGGACTTTGTAAACCAATGTGTACGTAGCCCACTGTCTTGGGCTGCCAATATTAACCTTTCAACTCTTGGTTTGAATTAACCATTCCTGTGTTCGTTCCTGATCAACATGACATTCTTCCAGAAGTTTTCTATCCTTGCAACTATATTTATGCATTTTCCTCATTTCTTGCCTTCTCATCGGGTCCTTTACCTTATATTCTTTCTTTTGTTTTTGGCACATTCAGTTGTCTGCCTGATTTTTATCTACTTCTGGTTTGATTTCCATTCCTGCTTGATGCTGATATGCTTCTGCTAGACTAAGCAGCAAAGTCATCTTAGATTTATTCTCCTCATGTTTCAAAACTTTCACTACATTTGGGTTTTGTGAGGTCAACTAATATGAGTGCAGTTCCATGATTGCAGATCTATATATGTAATCAATTTCAAGGAGGCCCATACCTGCTTCAGAACGGGGAATATATAATCTTGGTATGCACTGATTTTTATTAAATCATTTGGTGAGCATGAAGCATCCTTCTTGTTTTCCTATCTAATCTATCTAACATGTTTTTGGGGCCAGTCAATCACTCCAAAACTGTTATTTAGGACAGGAAGAGCAAATTGGTTTATATCTTTGAATTTGTTCCTAGATCTCAACGCTGTTTTCAGGATTAATTTAAGTCTTTTGAAATATTCCTTACCAAGTTTTATCCACATTTGTTCATGTTTTATTGTTGATCTTTCATCAGTTCCCAAATATTTATACACTCCCTCTTGCTCAAGTTCTTTTATATCATATTCCTGACCCAAACTGTTTTCTTGATGCTGCAGTTTTCCTGCTTTAAAGGTTGCTTTTGCACGTTTATCCAGACCAAACAACATTCTTATATCATCTGAAAAAGTTTTGACAACTTGCAGTTGTGCTTTCAGTTCCTCATCTGATGAGCTATACAGTTTTAAATCGTCAACAAAGAGAAGGTGAGAAGTCTTTACACTTTGTTGTTTTCTAGGAGCCAAGTTGTAGGCATGACCTAAGTTGTTAAGTAGACAGCTTAATGGGTTAAGGGCAAGACAGAATAGCAGCAGTGACAGAGAGTCACCCTGGAATATCCCCCTTAAAATTTTTATCCCTGGAATAATAATAATTTGTCCTTTAGCATGGCTTAATTGCAAAGTGGTCTGCCACTGTTTCATGGTCACTGTAATGTAACCGATCAGTGTAGGGTGTATAATACATTTTTAAGCACTCTTTTATCCATGAATGTGGGATACTATCAGATGCTTTTTTGTAGTCATTCCATGCCATACTCAGATTCTTCCCCTTTTTACAGTTCTCCACTATGACTTTAACAACAAAGGATCCTTTGTTCCATATGACTTTGTTTTATTGCCCTTTTACTCATATGACTTTGTTTTATTGCCCTTTTACTCATATGACTTAGTTTTATTGCCCTTTTACTCTATTGCCATAACTGAGTTTTCTGCTAAATGACTATAAACTCTGTCGGCACCAGTATAGTTTATATGTCGTCAGAAGGCAAGTTACTGGTCTATAATTTTTAAGGTAGCTTGCAGGTTCACTCTTAAGAAGGAGCATAGTTTTCCCTGTTGTTAACCAGGTTGTGACTTTTCGGGGTGCACATATAAATAGTTCTTACTCATGGCTAAATCTTCATGCAAGGATGTTAATACTTTTAACCAGAAGTTAGGTACTGCATCTGGGCCTGGGATTTTCCAATTAGAGGCTTTTCTTAACTTTGTTTCAATCTCCCAAGGTATGGGCTAGAAACTGTCGCTGAAGACTGAGGATCTGGGCTGCCACTGGTATCCTAGGAAAAGCTGTTTAGAAAATACAAGTATGGATAAATGGAAGGCTCGAAGGGAGTGGGTTTCATTCCGGGAAAGATGTATAAGGAATAGAGTATGGTCAATAAAAATTATTTGTATGGGATCACATCAGTGAATCTAGGGAATTGATTCTACTTTACATGCATATGACAAAAGGTGAAATTTCAAATGTGTCAACACTTCATTTAAAGCTTATTTGTTCTTGTTTGTTAAACAGGAATGCCCCCCTGGGCAGAGTCATTGGGGAGAACTGAGAAGAAAACTCCAAGACATCAGGATTTAAGGCAACACTGTATTTCCACTCGCTGCCTGCTGTCCATCAAGTTCTTTATATAAATTGTTCCCTACTACTCAGTCATAAAAGACAATCATACAGGTATAAAAGTGTATTATTATCACACTTGGTAAAAAAAAAAAAAAAAAAAAAAAAAAAAACACTCCAGATAGATAATGGCAGTTAGTGGTTTTAGTTATTTTGTAGACAGCTCTCTCTCTCATTGGCCATCATGTAGTATCACTGGTCAGGAAATTCTTTGACCTAACATAACTAATATCTAAAGTATCTCATCCAGGTCAAATGAAGTTATCATACTCTGTACTATAATTAGATCAATTATAGAATATGGTGATCCCCTTGGTTTGTGTCTATTTGGACACATCAGTCAGCTAGAAAGGCCCCACAGCTGCGTACTAAACACGTTATTGATTTAAAGACCTTTAGCTACCAAGACAGGCTTGAAGCCATCTCTCCGTACTCTGGCTATTGTGTACTCTTAAATGCAGATCTAGCTATGCTTTGCGCTTAAGCTATTAAGGACTCAGCCCACCTTGATATCTTGCATCTATGGCAGACAAACAGCTCCACAAACACAAGTAATAAGGATCTGAGTCTTCACCAATATATATAAATAAAACACACTCAAGGAACCCGTTTATTATTCAACATTTATTCCATCTGGGGAATGAATTGTCCTTGGAGGTTAAACATGATACTGTCATATCCTTCAAGACCAACCTTGATGATTAGATGGGCATCTGCAGATCCATTCCTGGCCTGATCTACTTTTCCCCTTCGAGAAGCAGAAAATACATCATGAGGGTGGATATCAGCACGCTGTAAATGGTCTCATGACTTAACTTGTAATTCCTAGCTTCTTATGATCCCAAGATCGTACAGCGAAGCAGTATGCTATTTTCTAATAAAACAATAAACAAAACATTGCTAACATAAGCATTTATATAAACATAGCATGAGATTGTTTGAATTAACACTGAGTAAAAGTAGGGAAATTTTACTGACATATCCAAAATAGTTTTCACCTGCATTTTGACTGTGATCAGTAGGAGAATAAGGACTTAAGATAGGTGTGTCTTGTGTAACCAGTACAATCACTACAGATCTGCATAGATGAAGATAAACAGAATTTGCATGCTAAACAGATGAGGCAAAAGGTAACACAGCATGCTGGAGACAAGTTGGAAAAGTACAGTGTTAGTAAATGTCACTAACTAGATTATGTTTATTTAAAGAAAGCAACAAACAAGTCAAAACAAAACATTAAGGCTCGTACATGTTGAGGTGATAGTGTGAGAGCTAATTATAAGCTACAGAAACAAATAATTGTACTGGGTTATGCTAGTTTACAACACAGTTAAGTATCAGGAAAATGAGTTTGTGCTCATAATTATTTGTATGTTAAACATTGAAAAGATCAGAATGTATGTATGTACTGCAGAAATGATAAGGCAGATGAAGAAAGTAGCATAGAGTTGTTAACGAGTAGTTAGGTCTCAAAAGAAGAAAAAGAGGGTAAATGATGATGTATATGAGGGACGGGCAAGGTCATGACTAGTAATAACTTTTTTTAAACAAACTGTTTATGTTGTCTATCTGGTTTAAAAATGATCTTTTAAATTTTGCAAGCTCCTCCAGTATATAGATATAAAGAATCTATATTACATAATCGAAACATAATTTAATTGAACGGCACATACATTGAAAATGCCATTTATCAAATTTGCTCTTGTGGGGTGCTAGGCCCCCCACCCCCCACTAATTATATATACCAAGTCTGAGATCACACTACAGTGATGAAAGGGCAAATTTTCCGATCTTCACTATACCACGATCTCACTATAAACATCTCGATGAACGGCATTTCAATGTAAAGTGTCATTCGATTAAATCACTTTCCGATAACATAATATAAACCCGATATAAAGCACTGACTACAGCCCAGGTGACTAGAGTGTAATTAACAGTTTGGACACCTGTTAGAATGATGTGGGAGAGGCCTGCTAACCTCTTCTTAGGATAAGGGTTAGGCAGTGCATGTCCAGTTACATAATCTGCATCAAAATACCTTGTGAGTACCTAAGATCAAACAAGGTGCCGTTTACAAAGGAGGCAGAGCCATGATTAATTTGCACATGAAGGCATTGACAGAAGTCAAGAGACCCACTGGATGCCATGGGCATATGCAGGGGTATGACAGGGCTAAGCAAAAAAAAAAAGTGTGGATGCTTGAATGACAGTTGCAGTTATTGGCTTTCATCCACTGATGGACAGCAGGCAGTGGGTAGAAAAGAAAAGAAATACTGCTTTAGATCTTGATGTTTCAACTGTTAGTTTGTTGTAACTAAACTCTGACTTTAGAAGAACGTGATTCCTTTTTAGCACACATAAACTCTACAGCTTGGTATAAATGAAAATAAAGCCACAAGGGGAGTGTACAGTTTATTTACACTGTGGAAGCATTGAGTATTAACAGTTGATGAGAAGACAAAAAAAAAAAAATAGCAGCATTTCTTGAATGGAGAGAGAAAGGTGTTACCAGAAGAAAAAAGAGCGTTAGTACTGTGTAAATTCATTGGCTATGGGCATATTAGGTCAAGTGAGCTTTATTTATCATCAGTAATTTCTTTATAAGGACTGGATTGTCCAACAAGGCCTATGGCCAGTTTTTAAGTGGAGACATTATATGATATTTATACAGTCTCCACTTCTATCCTGGTAGCCCTAACCCAGGCCACATGTGAATTCCACAGTACTTACTGCCATAACTGGAAGGCCACGCATGGTAAGGAACCAACTGTCTTACGTGTGAAAGTACAATAATATAAAAAAACAAGTAATCTCCGTGGTAACCCTGAAGTCTCAAAACAACCCACTAAAGTGTAGTGGGTCCAAAAACAAGACTGTGTAAGAAACTTCTCTGTGTGGAAGATTTTCAGTCCATATATTTCTAGTTAATCACTGTATATTAATCAGATCAGACAATAGTAGTAGAAGTAGTGAACTTAAACTTGTCTTGTCAAAACAAAACAAAACAAAAAATAATAATAGAAAATATATAATTGTACAGCATTACTAAGTATTTGAAAGTAATCCAAGCAAGGCAGGCAGGCAAGAAGGAAGTACAATAATATGTAACTGTAGGGGTGAGAAAATAGAACATAGACACAAAGCCATACAGAGAGACAGAGAGAGAGAGAGAGACAGAGAGACAGAGACAGAGAGAGAGAGAGAGAGAAAAGAGAGATGGAGACACAGTTTGATCATCCTTCATGTATTCTGGATTTTTTTTTCTGCCCACCAAAGATAATGACATTCTAAGGAATTTACATGCAAACATACAGACAGTATGTGGACTCCCCATCTGTTGTTTGTGTATTTTTAGAAATAATCTAAAGCTGTAAGATTATTTAAAGTAAAGCATGTAAAAGCACTACATATTGTTCTGAGACGTGTGACCTTTTCTGAGATATTATATCATCAATTGAGGAGAGAATTATGTTATGTTATGCCCATGCCCAGGCTACAGTAGTACTTCATTTGTTTACCAGGTAAAATGGAGTGGTATATTGTACGCCGTCTTCATTCAAGACTTGGGCTACAATGACAAAGACAAGTGCATGTTTTTTTTTAATATTAATAGAGAAACTAAAATTTTAGAGGCAGGTCAGTGACTAGTAGAATAAAGCAATCTTCAGTCCAAAAGGCTTATCTGAATGTGATATTGCAAAGGAGACTAACACAGGTAATACAAGCAGTAGTGTTCCACAATAAACAAAGACTGCATTCAAGGATCATGTGGTGAGATGTGGAAAGAATTGTGTGATGACCTGAGGACATGTGAGGCCCAGGAAGAATTTGTTTAAATGCCAAAGGTGTTGTTGAAATCTAATATACTCTAGACTGTCTGCCTCACTGCAATTGAAAATAAAAACTTAAAATACAAAGTTTCCGTCTACTAGGCCAGTGCAAAATCCTCTACAGAACCTGTGAGGAAGTGGTGGAGAACCATCCACCAAGAGAATGATTGAAATCCTGATATGGTCAGCTACACCCTCCTCAATATCGGACCTGAGTGAGATGAGAGGAAGGCTTTTTGCACAACAACATGGATTCTTCTCTTCCCTATCATCCATCTGGATTACTCAGCCTTCCTCAGATTCAGATTTCTGTAATAAGATCTGAAAGAATTCCACTGAGTAAAACCTGTCATATCACCAGGACCTCTAAAGCAGCTTGTCATGGGAATGATCAACAATGACACAGACAACCTTCAGACACCAGACCCAAGCAAATCTGTTTTTTGTCAGGGGAAGGTCATTCCTACTAAACCTGGTGGACTTCTTTGAGAAGGTCACCAAGGCAACAGATGAGGGGAAAATGGTGTGTACCACCTACATGAACCTGACTAAGGTGTTCGATACACTACCCCACTCAGCGCATACCTCTCAACTGTACAGATTTTCGCAAAATGTCCAGATTTTGGCTTCATATCCATTTTTCATAAAATTGTGGTTTTCTGGCAAACTAATGATAAATCATTACAGATTAAAGTTAGAAAATAATGACATACATTAGAGTTTCAGACTTCATATCCCTCGGTAAATTCATGCTAATACAAAACCTGTTATTCTATCAACTTTCTAAGTTTGTAAGAGCAATATTTATTTTTTTTCCCTATGTAAGGGTCTTTGTCCCACTTTTATTTATGGCTTTTTCCAGATTTCTTGCTGTAAGAGGTTGAGAGGTATGCACTCTGTTATTGTTTTCAAACTCAGCTAATTGGGTATAAACCCCTGCATAACTCGCTGGATTACCAGATGGCTCACAGATAGGATCCAGGAAATCAGGATTGGTGAGATACCTCCACAAGGAGACTGATCACCAGCAGAGTAGCTCAGGGCCCCTTGCTGGGCCCATTCCTCTTTAGCATCTACTTCTCAGAGGTCAAGGCTAATGTCAAGGAGCTTTGGTTGGCCAAGTTCACAGATGACTGCAAATTAGGAACTATCATACATTCTCCTCATGATGCAAATATTTTGCAAGAGGGTCTAAGACAGACAAATGAATGGTGACAAAGTCATGACTTAAATCTCAATGCCAAGAAATGCATTATAGTACCTTTTGGGAAATTAGCCACCCAGGTAAATTATGCCATTGATAAGACACCCCAAATGTGGACCTGACAGTCAGGGGTCTGGGAACATATGTAGATAATAATCTGGACTTTGACCAACGTGTAGCTAAGACAGTATAAAAATCATTCTATATCACCTATATTATAAGTAAGAACATGACATCTAGGTCAAGAAAGCCATAGTGCCACTTTATTCTGTCTTCATCAGAATCATGGTTTAGTATAATGCCCACTTTGGCATGTACTTGATCAGACATATGCAGCAGCTGGAACACCCACAAAGGATCGTTACCAACAGAATGTGGGGCATAAACACGTTGTCCTATACAAATCACCTTAAGGCCCTATCTCTATACTGGGTCTCCTGCAGATTACTAAGAGGCAATTTATGCCTGGCATACAAGGCATCATTGGATCCAGCTCTGATGGACCTTTTGCACATCCACAAACAGCTTGATCGAAGGATTTAAATGTTGCTTGCAGTATAAATAGACCATGCTGGTGAGACAGGTATGTCTCTCAGAGGATCCCCATTTTCTGGAATAGGTTCTCCATACATGTGAAGCAGAGTCCCTCTCTAACCTTTTCAAGAAGACTGAACCAATGGATGGGAAAAGGAAATTCACCCTGGGTCTGGCCCACATGTCTGTGATGGACAGAGGCAGATGGTAGACTATGTCCAAACTAACATACCCCCTAACATACCCCCCATATAATCTCTAGCAGCTTCCTGACTGACATAGCCCTACTAATATAAACATCCGAGGTGCAAAGCGGTACAAATGGGTTACACGGCTAGACTTATAAAGGCCCTAGTGGTCATTAGCCTAGTTATACAGCTATCAACCTGTTACTTCCTGTTTTTTTTAATTTGCCTCCAATTTTAAGAGGATCATTTTATGAGCTATCAAGTTAGAAATTATAGAAATGTGTGCAATTGTACATCACACTGTATTGTTTATTAGCTATTACAGGTGATCAAGTGCTCAGTCAATCAAATTGTAGGTCAGTCACTATGTCTGAATGTGCATTGTGTAGTGTGTTTGTTCTCAGTTTATTATTGGGTGTGCTGAGAGGTGTGAAATGTAAGTGAGGGAGTTACCAGGCCCCCAAAATACATCTGACGTTGTGGTTAGTCATGGTTTATTATAGTACAGTAATATGTTATAGTGATGGATGACTACTTATGTAGTCGTGGGTACATAATGTGTTGTTCCAAAGTTCCTGAAAACTTCCATGATGAATAGGTTAGCAGCAAGAGTTCAGAGTTCAATAATTTGCTTGGGTGACAAGTCATAATATATATGTACGTGTATATGTTTATATATACAAGCACACACACGCACACACGCGCACACACACAGACACACACACACACACACACACACACACACACACACACACACACACACACACACACACACACACATATATATGTGTATGCTTGCCATGCCTATCTACAGTCTTTTCCTTAGTTATACAGCACAGATCATTATGTGCAGGGCTGTTAGGATTTTAAGTAGCCACCCTGAAACATCTGGCATGTTTTCTTTGACATATCTTCCCTAGTCTTTTGGAATCAGTTACCATCGCTGGAATGGCCTTGTGCTACTGAGGTCACCATCCAGAGTCCCCTAAGATGTCATCTTTATTGGATAGTCTATCTTAGCTTCCTATGATATTCCATTTTCATTTTTCATGTTCGCAATCATTTATTGCTTTAACTATGGTAAGTTACTAAAACTGCCATATTTGCTATGTTGTTTTCTTCTTTTTCTTTTAACTTTACAATACCAAGGTCCAGACACTCAAATATATAATATAGAAAATACTATAAATTTCCTATAGAATCAGAGAAAATAACTGACCAACAAAGTTACTATTTAATAATATTATTTTTGTTGCAGCTCTTTTTCTGCAAGTAAGACAGGATACATGCTAGAAGATATTTATAGAAGCTGTAGGCATGACATTAGTATAATATGTTTAAGTGTCTTGTGTATCTTTATAAGACATGGAATCCATTTCCATTCCTAAAAATAAATTCACCTTATTGAGTCTGTGAAGTTAATTGTACTATAACCATTTGAACATTGATGGGGTCACTTTGGCTTGGTTGTAAGGATAAAGAAATGATGCAGATCTCAGTAGTGGCTTTATCAGGGATGCTAGGGATACTAAAGCTTCCCAATTAACAAAAAGCACTTTCAAATATACTACTTTAGTCAGAATGGTAATTTTCTGACTTTTAGTCTTGATTTATAATTACAGTAGCACCAAGAAGCAGTTCCCGTATCAGTAAGCATTTAAAATGCTGCGACCCGCTAGAGTGAGTCCTGAAACGTGGAGACTGAATGGCCAAAAGGTTGGACTTACATATACTAGGTCCAAGATGCCATTTCTAAGAATACTCTCTTTTCTCGGAGTTCATATATAAGAAGTTCAGGGAGTTTCTTTGACAAAAGAAGTTTTAAGGAGAAGAGCAATTTTCAAGATTCGCTCATCTTAGAGTTTTTGGTCATTTTTTTTTGAGTGATGACATTGCAGTAGAGAGCTGTTCTATATCACTTTGCAGCCTAATTCCGTGAGACAAACCCTTAGGAGGTTAAAGCTGAAGTACTGAAAAAGCGGGAGTGAATTGTGTTGGTGTTACAGTTTTTTCTTTGCATTCCAAACAGTAGCAGGCAAGTTTTTTTTTTTTTTTTTTAATAATGTCAGGGAAAGCCAGATAATTGGTGTAGGCATTGCCTGTACTGTTTAATTCATTGATAATCTGGTCCTGTGTTTATTTGGTTTGACTATAACAGGAGTTAACTTTGGGGAAGTGATTATGAGTTTAGTAGGTATTGATAGATTGGTCACTTAAACTCTCTGGTGAGCATTTAATGTAAATGAAAATAAATGGAGCATTAATTATTATGTAGTCAAGCAGTGTACTATTTAAGGTTAATCTAGATGGCTCTATTGCAACTTGTGTGAGGTTGTTTTGATTAGGAAAACATTGGACATGCTGTTTTTGGAGCTAATAATTTGTATTAAAATCTGCTGTTATATATTAGACTTTCTTTACTGTTCATTTTAAAGATGTTGTGTAAAGTCTTCAAACAACTATAGGCCTGAAGGAGGAGGAATGTATACTACTGTTATACTGAGACTGGCTTTGTTACTCATTAAGATCTAACAGGTTAGCTGGCTAGGAGCATTTTCATATTGTTCCAAAAAACTAAACTTGATGTTTGGATACTCATAACACGATGACAATGCTGAAGCTCAAGAAAGAAGTCATCCAGATGGATTGGACAGGTGTATGTCGAGGGGGATGGACATGAAAAATAAGCAGGAATTCACATTTGGCTAAACTTAATACCTACTATTATGAATTCTGCTTATGTATTTAATATATGTAAACAATGTACTTGCTTTACACAGTTCAATGTTCACAGCTTCATATGTCCATTTCTTTTTTTTTCAATTCCTTTTTATTAGGGTTATATCAAAACTTCATATGTCCATTTCTAAATATGCAAAACATGAATATACCAAGAGGTGTAGCTGTCTAGTACTGAATAACTGCTGACATTTGTGTTTGGTCAGCAGTAGCTCCCCCAGCCATACCTGTTCTAGAGCTGCCACTAGATCTTAAGCTTCTATGAGCATTTAGTGCTTTTTTATTCATTATTACAATTTTGTACCACATTTTACAGTGGACCATAAACTGGAGAACCAGAACTGGTGCTGTAATTACAGGTTGAGGAAGGGGAGGGTAAGTATGCGTGCCTCTTATACGACATGTAACTTTAAAGGAGGGACACATTTGTCTCTGACTATGACCTTCATAAGTCCCTTAGATTGCAAATTCCCTCTTTTTAAGTGTAAGTTTTTGTGTAGTGGGTCTTCAGTGTTTTGGTTTCTGGAACTGTATTTTGTGCCTAGGCAGAATTAATGTGTGGGAGCTACAGCTTTGCTGTTTTTTTTTTTTTTTTTACTTTTTTAACTGCAGGCACAGATTTTGTGGTTTGAATTCCCATCAGAGTATTGCAGACAAGCAGCAGGGCACTTTTTAACTTTTGTGTTTGTGCTTTCTCTGTAATTGTGTAACCATGGAGTTAGCCTATTTAAGTAAGAATGGTGTTTGGGGAGGTGAAGCCTCCCACTTTCAGGTTGTGGGGGCAGATCTCCAACTTAAAATATGTTTATTTCATCTTCCATGGACATCGACATCTATGGTAGGTCAGTGTTAGTTCATCAATATGTTTGCATTAGATATTTGCTTCTTTAAAGTTTGACCATGCACCCATGGATGTATATTCTTCCTTTTTTAAAAAAAGGTAGAAAATAATCCAAACACTTGTAATCACAATAATGTGGAATAAGATATGGGACATTGAAATCAACAGAACATTCAGTGTACAGAGTTCCAGAAAGAGGTTTTAAAACTGGAATCTGATCTGGATATATTTAAATCTAGTAAAATTCATTCATCTCCATTGTTAATTCTAAATTAAATGTTAAGAAAAAAACAGACTCTTCAAGTTTAAAATATACATACAATACACCCATGCATTAAGAGGGTTCCTACCACAAAATCGAACAAGTTGAAGAGTAAACAGTTTTAACATTGAAAATGCCGTTCATCGATGTGTTTTTATGAGATTGTGGTACAGTAAAGATCAGAAAAATTTCCCTTTCCTCACTGTAGTGCGATCTCAGAGTTGGTATATAATTAGCAGTGGGGGGCCCCCACAAGACCGACTTCGAGGTTATAGCATTTTTGATGTTTAAGCCGTTCATTCTCCAGTCTTTTCAATCCCTTAATACAGACCCCATTAAATCACATACAACTGATAATGTAAGAATCCTGTTGATATAAGCAACAGACAATGAATTGTTAGAAGCAACTATAATACCAGTTTATTTCCCACCTATAGAAAAGGAAAAACCAAATAGTATTCTTGTAGTTTTGCTTCAGTACAAATGCTCCCATACCTGTACTGATGAAATTGACTGGCTAAATTAAGATTTAGCCAGATCAGCAATACAAAAAAAAAATTAATAGCTGTCAGTTAATAAGTATAAGCATATTTGTCATTTGCCAGAATCTGAGAGTACCTAATATGGAAACAAACAATGCAATTCAGAAAAAAAGGATGTTTCAGTGATAGCTAAAAATCTAGACTCAAAAGAATGTCACAAAAAGGAACTGATGATTTGATTAAATAATTACTAGTGCATGGAATGTCTGACTTCTTCACGATAAATAACATAAGCCCATTTAAGAAACTATTTCCTCTCATGTTAGAAACGAGGGGACAACCAAAATATAAAATGAATGAGATGCATAAGAAAATGAAATCCAAACCATTTTGTTCTCTTTCTGAAATTTGTGAAAACATGTTTCAATTAACAGCTAAAAGACTATTTCACAATAGCAGGCTGTAGGAACACTTGACATGGACAGGGCATATATTTCAGTTTGTCCTGCTTTTGATCACCCCCCCCCTTAAGAAATACTACAAGAAGGGAAAAAACACCAACTTAAGAAATATTATGTGTGAAAAGCATAAGAATGCATTTTATTTCTATTAGTAAGTTACAAGTTTCTTAACCAATGATCCCAGCTAATCTTTAAGTGGGAAGGAATCTTTATCAAAATTAATATTTTTTTAAAAAAATCATTACTTAATTAACTTATTGTATCAGTGCTTATGTATTATCTCAACCACATTTCGAACCTAGTGTAATTGCTGATATTATCGTGAAATGACTTTATAGTAAACTGAAAAGGGGTCTGTGCACTGCGGATCACTATTGTCTCATGTGGGTTCTGAAACAGGTAACAGAAATCCGAACGTCAAGACAAATCTTTATTCAGCAAGCAAAGCTTTCAGGTCCACACACTTTCTCAATAATAAAACACATTAAACTCAGCACAATCAGGCTTTTAAAACTGAAGCAAAACTATCACATGACTACAGCCAGCCAATCATGTGGTAGTATATAAAACACATAATACATTATATAAATATGAACATAAAAATATTTGATATTATATAAGTATACATATGTAAGTGTACCAGTGATAACAGCATTTCATGATGTATGTGAAGCTGAGTTAAGAATGTTATATTCAGTAAAAGCTAAGCATAGGAAATATAATTTAACTTATGAAGAATCATTAGCATTGAAAGCTTTACAGAATGATAAAGATCTGGTTATCAAACAAGCGGATAAGGGGGGTTCCGTGGTCATTATGGACTGTAATAGATATATAGAGTCTATGAAACTGTTGTTGAGGTAAGGAAATACTTTTAAGCTTATTTCTCCTATGGAAGTTAAGAAATGTATAAGTGAAGTAAATATGTTAATCTATGACTTACAATTAACTGGGGATATAGACTTGGATTTATTTATTTTTTTTTTACTGTACCTTGTCCCATAACACCACAGCTATATGGACTACCTAAAATACATAAATCACTTTTACACCCTCCCTATGAGACCTATAGTGTCTGGTAAAGGTTGGGTAACTGAGCCCATTTCTATTTATCTACAGAGGAAATTGAGTCAATTTTTAACTCGTTGTAGAAATATATTAAAAGACAGTATAGATTTCATCTTGAAATTGCAAACTTGGTATGATACCTTACAAGGAAAAGAGATATATCAGGGGGAATACTTATTGGTGACATTGGATGTAATGTCACTGTTTACAGTGATTCCTAATGAGGATGGAATACAAGCCATAAGGGAATTCCTAGTTAGCAAGGATGTGATGTCAGCAAGGGAGACAGAAAATATTTGTGCGCTATTGGACATAGTCTTATCTAAAAATATTTTTTTATTTAACAGTGAGTTTTATTTACAGTTGACCGGGGTAGCAATGGGGACATCTGTGGCTAACACGTATGCCAATCTGGTTCTCCATCAGTGGGAGACTACTTATATGTGCAGTACTCTGAATGATTTTAGTCAGAGGGTTTGCTTGTATCAACGTTTTGTTGATGATTGTTTTATCATTTGGAAAGGAACAATTGATGAATTATCTGAATCTATTGAGTATTTAAATAATACCACCACTTTCATTAAATATAAGATGGAATATTCTGCAACTGATATTGTGTTTTTGGGCCTATAGTTAGAGTTGAAACATGGTGGCCTAGAGTCTAGTATTCATAAGAAACAGGTACATGCAGGGAGGTATATTAATAGATGTAGTATGCATGCTCTGTGTGTCTTTAAAGGAATAATGACAGCACAATTCAATAGGGTTAGTAGGTTAAACACAGATGACTGTCTTTCTAACACAATTAGAAGACTTGAAGAATGAATATTTACTGAGTGGTTATGACCGGCAACAGGTGCTAGAGATGAGTGAGAGAGTAACAAGGGAGAGAACACTGACACTTAAACCTATCTTTAGTGCCAAAGAAGACTATGATAGTCCTAAAATGAATGCTACCTCAGGAATTGAGAAAGTTAGACATGTTATGACATATAATGCCAGAACACCTCTTTATAGAGAAGAACTGGTTAATATTAATGGCTTCCCCTGAGATTAAGGAAACACGGGGTGTTAAGCCCTACTTCTCATATAAAAATTTGAGAAATTTGAAAAGTAAGCTGTGCTATAAAGATTTTAACTCTAAATATACACCGCAGTTAGAAATGAGGACTGGGACCTTTAACTGTAGGGATTGTTCCTGCTGTACTGATATTTTAGGAAAGGGCAGTGAAATTTTCAGACACCCAACCACAAATGTGACCAATAACTTTAAAGTGACAGCAACTTGTACTAGTGTTAATGTGGTTTACTTGGCAACCTGTGTTCATTGTCCTTCTTTCTATGTGGGTAAAACCACTAGAAAGTTAAAGGAACGAATTATAGAACATAAATTGGACATACGGAGAAATAATGATAAGAATGCACTAAGTAAACACATTAGAAGTACTGACAATAGCCATAAGTTTAAATTTAGAATAATAGATGTAGCTCATAGATCTTTACGGAGGGGGGGTGATGTAAATAACCTGCTTGAGACTAAGGAATATGAATGGATATTGTGACTGGCTGCAGATGTCCCACCTGAACTTAATACAGCTATAACTCTAAAACCCATTTTGGTAAGGTTGCAATATACTAAATATTAAAGATTAAAGATTTTTAATATTTTTTAAGAAAATTTTAGATTGCTCTATATAGAGCACTATATTTATATTGTATTCCTTATATTGTATTGTGTATCAGTGTATACTTATATAATACCCATCAGGTATTTTTATGTTCATATATATATAATGTATTATACTGCGGTGGTGGTGCTGCGGTAGCATTGTCGCCTCACAGTAAGACGTTGTCCTGTTCGATTCTCAGCTAAAGCGTCTTCTGTGTGGAGACATGTGTGAATGGGCGTACCTTCGTTGAAGGTTGTGCGTCAGAGCTGGCAACTCGGTACATAAAAATCTACTGCCAATCATTAGCGGACCGGAGTTCCGCTGTGGCAACCCCTAACCGGGAAAAGCCAAAAGATACAACATATATATAATGTATTATGTGTTTTATATACTAATACATGATTGGCTGGCTGTAGTCATATGATAGTTTTGCTCCTATTTTAAAAGCCTGATTGTGCTGAGTTTAATGTGTTTTAGTACTAAGAAAGGGTGTGGACCTAAAAGCTTTGCTTGCTGAATAAAGGTTTGTCTTGACGTTGGGATTTCTGTTATCTATAGCTGTCACTCTGTATACAGGAAGGATCTTTGGTTGCACTTGGTTCTGAAACAAGAACAGGAATAATGGCCAAAGTCCTCTTCATGGGTAGCGCTTTAGTGGCGTAACATAATGCAAAGGAGGAGCAGTGGGGAAGAAGAAATAACGCAGTACGTACCACATAAACAAGCCCAGATTCTTTCCCGGTGAAGTGTAATTATCATAGTGTTTACTCTTACTGAAGATTCATTTCAGAAAACCGATTCCCAATAAATAGAAATCAGTGAACAGCATGCAAACGATATGGGCTTCGTAGTCTGTCTTGAAATGAAGCATGTTATAGTCGCTCGTAGTCTGTCTTGAAATGAAGCATGTTATAGTCGCTCGCAGCCCTATAAATACCAAAACAGAACATATAAACAACACATCAGTGCAGGGAAACAAATAACTGATTGCACGCCTTACTTCAGCCCTCCATGAAGTCAGCCCAAAAAAAATGGGTAGAAATATAAATGTAAAAAAGCGCATTAATCACAACCCCGAATAGCTGCTCTTACTGGCAAGCCGCTACAGTATGCCTTAACGAAACTTTCCATTCCCTCACAGCGCTAAAGGATGTTACCCAGGAAGAGTATATTTTCCATTATTCCCGGTTCTGTTTCACAAACAATGTGATAAAGTAATTTGGAGTTTACACACCCCATTTCACTGTAACTTGAAGTAGTTTTCCTCTAACTTTAGCAATGAGGGTGTGTTCCAAATCTGGTTGCGATAATACGTAAGTACCATTGTATCTTATTAAATATTTTTTTTTGCCTCTTCAGGTTTGGTCACTGGTGATCCGGACCTTATTCTGGCACTTAATATAAGACAGATGGTTAGTACTGGATGTAGTGCTGGTTTATCATAGGATAAACACACACACACACACACACACACACACACACACACACACACACACACACACACACACACACACACACATACATATGTATTGATCTAAACTAAAGAACAAACTTACCTTATATTCCTTATAGCACAGATCTTTGAGACTGAAACAGAAACCATCCAATATAATCATTTATTGCAGCAACATATCATTTAAACTAGGAAAGAAAGGAAAAAAACAAACCAAGAATAACACTAAACAAACATCACACTCATAGGGTTATAGATGTTAAATGACAGACATCTGAGGTGAAGTATGACTGCCATTACACCATAATATACCTCAAACTTCCCTAGCCATTCACTCACATACCAATGAAGACAAGGAAACTCTGATGACAAGCAAATACATAAGTCATCTGCATGCACCCGATCCTTTACAAGACATGACATAGCAGAGAATAAATCCACAGAACAGCATTCAAGCAAACACTTTACCCTCCTAGGCCAGGGTTCTACTAAACTTTGCATTCTGGTTAAGGCACACTCACAAGCTGCATTAACAGACCAAAATGATGGAGGAAATAAAGGCTGCAACCTGCGCAATCCACACTGTGAGTAACAAATTTGCTGTGCCTCCCAGAAAAAAGTAGTCTTTAAAATACATCACCAACTCATTAGCAAATTCAGTAAATGATGGAGATAGCTTAGCGAGCACTACAGGTATATCCTGCGGTAGTAAAAAGGGCAAATATCATCACCTGCTTCAAGACAGTACTGAACTGGACATTAGAGCCATACAAAACAACTAACAAAGCTGCCTGTAGTCGTCTCCACACCTTTTGTGAGAAATGAAAACATCCAGGAGATTAAAAAGTGAACTTTATACTGTTTACATCCACTAGTTCAAAGTCAGAGTCACTGTACATTGGATTTATATTATCTCTATAATATTATTCCATAATGTTATAAGCAATCATGCTTTTATGTGACATCAAAACAATCTCAAATGGTAAACTGCAAGAATGATCATCTAATGTGATGCAACCAAGCATAAAATATACTGGGTTCAAAGGCTTCCCTTTTAGAAGAAATGTCCCATCCACATGCCATAAAGTACACATTTACAAATCTTGAATATTCTCTGCAGTTTTCAGTATGAGCATTTGCATTCCTGAGCTTTCATCTACAAAACACCTGGAAAGATAAGTTTCATTCCTCAAAGGCTCTTCCGCTACATTATTTTCCATTATGGCATCAGAACATTCCTAGCAGCCTGAAGTCCTTTCTGTCTCACATGTTGAGTGGTCAGATTAAGAGAACTCCGGGGGCGTGGCCAAGGATGAACACAGGATAGCAGCAGATTTCTTCAGCTCCACCAATTTCATTACACTGACAGGAATTAATTACTTAAAAAATTAATTTTTGAAGTAATTTTCTTTCTAAATATGTTTGTTTTATATAGTTCTTGAACTATATCTAAAAAAGAAAGGAAATCTTAACAATATTCCTGTCAGAAATCACTTTGGAAATTTTCCTGTCAGTTTATCAGTCTGAAATGAGTTCCAGTAAGACAAATTCTCAAGACTCCAGTATCAAGAAAGAACTTCAGTCTCTGATAATTATAATCCAGCAACTTACTGCTAAGATGGATAAAATGGATACTAAAATAGACACCTTCATAGAAAAAACTACAAAACAAATAGACTTGTTACATATAGACCTGCAACAACAGAAGATCCAGATGACAGGCATAGAAGAAGCTGTGAATGACATGGAAAATAGAATACAAGAAGAGGAAATCAACATTGAGTTTCTCCTGAAACAAAATACACATTTACAAACAAAGCTGGATGACCTGGAAAATAGATCTAGGCGCAATAACATTAGGATTTTTGGACTGCCAGAAAATATTGAAGGTAACAATATTACTTCTTTTTAACAACATGGCTCCCTAAAACTTTAGACTTACCAGAAGCATTCTCCTTTGGTATCGAACGAGCACATAGATCTATAGCTAATACTAACTCTAACAAAAACTATCCTAGATCAGTTATAGTTAGATTTCTATCATCTTTTGATAAAGAGATGGTTCTTAAATCTGCTTGGGCTAAAGCTCCTGTTAAGATTAATGAGACAACTGTGCGTTTTGACAATGACTATTCTTCCATGGTAATAGCTAAAAGAAAAGTTTTTCTGCCACTAATAAGGGAGCTTAAAAAGCACAGTTTAAAACATACCTTCTGTTTCCTGCCAAGCTTAAAATCTTCCTTCCTGATGGTCCTAAAATTTTCGATGACTTAGACTCTGCTTTACTGTTTATCAAAAAATAAGATTTTGGATAAAATAGAAGAAATGGAATGGGCTAGTCCTTCATTAAAGAGACTGGCAACTGAAACTTCGTGGAAGACTTCAGAGAAGAAGAGACTAAAAACAAATGATTTGTTCTATGTTTTTTTCTCTCATCATTTTATTTCATTATTAATCTTTTAAATATAGTTCCTGCATTTCCAAGAAGCAACAAATATTTTGAAAAAGATTTATTCAAAGTTATTCTCTGTGTGCAAAGAAATGTTTTGTTTCATAACTAGTCAAAATACCTGGAGATTTAATGTCAAGTTGTGATTCAACTGGTTTCTCTTTCTGAAAAGGAGAAGTAAGGTCAGTAATTTGATACATTTTTTTCTTTATCTTTTTTTTTTCTTCTTCTTTTCTTCTTTTCTTTGTTTAAACAATGACATTCTATTTAGATTATGTAGTGGGTAAAGGGTGGGGGAGGGCAGGGAGAGAAGAGTAATGAAAATATGATTAATAGAATAATAACATATTTATTCCTTGTAAAAAGTTTATATGTTCTTCAAATGCTATTCCTAATTATACTTTTTTGATTACACTGCTTATGCTTGTTTGTAAATAATCTGTCATGCTTTAACTAATAATAATTAGAACTAAATAATAGTAAATAATATGTTTTATTTTTAACTCTATTAATATAAACAGTAAGTAATATTCCATTGTATATACTTCTTATAGATTTCTCTTACATTTTTTATTTCTGCCTTACACCCTTTTACTTTCTACTCTCTTTTTTTTTCTTTATTAATATATAGAAATGCTTTTGATCATATAGACACAGTAAATAATAAGATTTGCATAAAAATTGAGTTGGGACAAAAATATTGAGTTTTATTACTTATTAATAATTTTGGGCTTAATTTCACTTACATAGAAGCTGTAATAACCTGTAAAATACATTGTGAAGGTTTTGTCATGTTTAGATGCATTTACACTGCTAAATGAATGTTTGTCACTAGTTTTAATAAGTTTCCCACCAAAATGTTAAGAGAGACAATCTGGGATGTGGGCTGTCTCATGCACAGTGTCCATGAGCTACTTCAAAAGCTTCAACTCTCAGAATTCTCACAGAGAAGCTGAAAGCAGCTAGTCTCACCTTTGACCTAGATATCACACTGACACATCACAGATTCAGGAATGACACTCTACCAAGAAATAGAAATGATACAAATGCGACTATGTGAAGGAAAATGAACTCTTTAACATCTAAATGTGAGTTATTTTATATAATTACTTAAATATCTATGTTATAATTCATAAAATATGTCAGTTATAATGAATTTAAATGATACAGTTTCTTGTAGTAAGTAAATGTCTTATTTTAGAAGGCATAGAAAATGAAACATTTATTCAAGTGTTTTTGAAAATCTACTTAACAGCAGCTTAATAATCTGTGTTAAAAACTTATGCTCCAAACATATACATTACTATAACTCATTTAATTCATCTGATTGACAAGCATAAATAATTTTATAACTCTATACTGGAAGAAATTGTCATGTGATATATTTTAAAGCAGTAGTATAGCATGGTTGTAAAATCTGGTTACTAAAATGTGTTTGCTGTGCATTATTTTGTATAAAGCAGACAGATTTATTATAGGGACAGCAAGTAAGATAGTGCTAAGTAAGGACACAACTCAGTGAGATCAGATATATATATATATATATATGTGTGTGTGTGTGTGTGTGTGTGTGTGTGTGTGTGTGTGTGTGTGTGTGTGTGTGTGTGTGTGTGTGTGTGTGTGTGTGTGTGTGTGTGTGTGTGTATGTGTGTGTGTGTGTGTGTATGTGTATACATATGTATATATATATATATATATATATATATATATATATATATATATATATGTATATGTGTGTGTGTGTGTGTGTGTGTATGTATGTATATATATATATATATATATATATATATATATATGTGTGTGTGTGTGTGTGTGTGTGTGTGTGTGTGTGTGTGTGTGTGTGTGTATATATATGTGTGTGTGTGTGTGTATGTGTATATATATATATATATATATATATGTGTGTGTGTGTGTGTGTGTGTGTGTGTGTGTGTATATGTATATATATATATATATATATATATATATATATATGTATGTATGTGTGTGTGTGTGTGTGTGTGTGTGTGTGAGTGTATGTATATATGTATATAAGTGTTTCTGAGAATCTGCATAACTATGCAGAATGATTTATAACAATTTCTATGAATACAATATTTTATTCTATTGACAATAATGAGTTTGAGTAAATGCTCATATACAAGCAATTCAAGGTTTTTTTTGGAAGCCATTAATTGCATTTACATGACAGAAAATAGATGCATCTTAATATATGTAATGTCTGAATCATATTAGCCAAAGTTTTTGATTTAAATGAATGTTAGAACTTATTTTTCTCTCCTCTTGATTTCTAACATCAAGATTATTTGAATGCTATTTGAATACAAGTGTTTTATATTACATGGATGTATATAGTAGTATGAACAGTTTTTAAAAAAAAAAAAAAAAAGGTTTATTTTAGTTTATATGATGCTGTTTTACCAAATGTGTAGTCTTGTCTTGCTAGATAATTGAATTGAAAACTGTTAACCTCAGTTAAATATAACTAGTATTAAATTGATAAGGTGGTAGCTGAGGTACTGCTGCTTAGGGTAGGGGTTAACTTGAGTGGTAAATACTACTCTAAGTTGGAGTTTATAACTCCAGGCTGGATGCAAGGTTTAATCCTTACATTATTTTCACTTGTTCATTGTTATTTGTATATAGTTTTGACATCCACAATATATTTTGTACATTCATTGTCACTACCAACAAAATTGAATCCTATACGAAATCCCATAAGAGATTCAATAAATACAGCTATATTTAAAGGTACACCTAAAGGAGGAGATGTAACATTACTTATCTTGTTATTTGTTATTTTGATCATAAGATTCTTAAGTTTTAAAAATGCCAAATGACATCTTTAAAAGGAATTTCTTTAAACATTAATGGATTGAATAATCCATGTAAAAGGGCAAGCCTAATAAGATACATTAATTTACATAAGGCCAACTTAGTCTTCCTGCAAGAAACCCATCTCTTGAAAAAGATATTGATAAACTAGCCACAAACAAATATACAGTATTGGTTAGTTCAGAGCACACTCAGAAAAAAGAGGAGTGGCTATTTTATGGAATAAAAGTATGCCCATTCCTAAAACCATTAAGTCTTATCAGGATGACAAAGGAATGTTTTGTATGGTTACAATACAAATTAATGGGAAGACTTACACTTTAATTAATGTATATTGGATACCTGGAATTGGTATTAATACAGTGAAACATCATCTTGATAAGATCATATCATTCTCTATAGGAGATATTATTTTAGCTGGTGACTTTAATTGTATACTACATGAAAGTGATACTACCACTATAGGAAAAGAAGAATTACATCTAATGCAAAACATTTAAATTATTTTGCTAATTCTTATCATTTGAATGATATTAATAATCAGATAGATTCAAAATCATTACCATACACCTTTTTTTCTAACAGATACAAAACTTATTCAAAAATAGATAGGGTCTTTATTTCTAACCAGATGGTAACAGATTTAATTAATTCCAAAATCATTTCATGTCCTATATCTGATCATAATTCAATTGTTTTTGAATTCATGATAAAAAATACTCATAATGTTCAGATCAACAGGATACCAGCATACTTAACTCAACTAAAAGACTATAAAGAATATATACTTTCAGAAGTATTATCTGACAAATCACTGGAACCACCACGATGAATAAATAAAACAGTTGATTTATTTCAGGACAGAACAAGCAATACTTTCAGAAGTAAAACGTTTTTTAGACATAAATAATACTCCTGAAGTCTCCATTGTTTAGGTTTGGGATGCCTTAAAATCATATCTATATGGACAAAGTATCAGATGGTATAATAATAAAAGGAAATCTTGGGATAAGGAATTGTTAGATATTCAAAGTAAATTAGACTCCTATAAACATAATAATAAAGAAAATATTATAGACAAGAAAGTTATTGAAGAAATAAACAAACTAAATGAGAAATACAAAGAAATTTTAACTCATAAAGTTAAAATAACTTTAGAGAAATACAAGTTTTTGTCTTATTCAATATGCCCCAAATACTTACATAGACTTAAAAATAAAACAAAAAGGTTGAATAAACAAAACCATATCAAATAAATCTTTTCTCTAAGGAAAAAGAAGAATGTTTCTAGTATACCAGAAATACTAGCTGAATTTAGAAATGACTTTCACAAAATTAACCATAATAACATTAACATGGAACCTAAAGATAAAATAAAGGAGTTTATAACCACAAACATGAATAAAAAGCTTAATAAACAACAGATTAAACTAATGGACAAAGGTATTTCATATACAGAGGTTATCACACAAATAAATAAGCTTAAATCAAACAAAGCACCGGGTAATGATGGTATTATACCAGAGATATATAAAATTCTTTCTAAAAGTACATATTCATTAATACATAAGGTTTTTATTTTGGCCCAAACTGAGTTAATAACCCCCCCATCTTGGCAATATACATTTATTTCGCCAAATTTAAAACCTAATAAAGATCCAACTAGATGTTCTTCATATCGGCCCATCTCATTACTTAATGTTGATTATAAAATGTTTATGAGTATCTTTGCTGATAGATTGAAGACAATCATTCCCGGCATTATAGATATAGATCAGACAGGCTTCACTGTAAATAGAAATACTTTTGATAATATAAGAAGAACTTTAACATTAATAGATTTTGCAAATAGGAAAAAGAAAGATTTAACACTTATTAGTCTTGATATAAGTTCAGCATTTGATTCAGTAAGTTGGGACTATCTGTTTACCTTAATTAAGTGCACAAACTTCTCAGATGCATTTGTAAATCTAATTGAGCATTTATACAAAGGAACGTTGGCTTATATTAAGGTAGGAAGATATGTTTCACAAAAAATACCCATTCTTAAAGGTACAAAACAAGGATGTCCACTTTCTCCACTATTATTCACTTTAGTAATGGAGCCTTGGGCTAATTTGATCAGAAACAGTACTGACATAGAGGGTTTTGAAATAGATAAAAATACAACATCCAAAATTCAACTTTTTGCAGATGATATTCTAATTACATCAGCAGGATCTAATTCTTCTATGCAGTCTCTATTTGATAAAATGATGAATTTTAAAAGTATTTCTGGTTTAATATTCAATGAAGAAAAAACTAAAATACTACCTATATATACACGAAAAAATATTCTCATTAGTGATTTTACTAAATATGTACCCCATTCAGGTCAGATAACTTATTTAGGTATAATACTATCTAAAGATATTAAATCTATTATATATAATAATTATAATACCTGTTTTCTTAATATACAAAATCTTTTAATACCTGGAATAATATGTTTTTACTATGGAGGAGAGACTTACAATTATTAAAATGATAATATTCCCCAAGATTTTATACTTAATACAATCAATAATACTTCCACCTACAAAAATAATTATCAAGAAACTGAATACACTAATGTTAAATTTCCTATGGGCACCTAATAGACCTAGGATTGCATTAAAGAAACATACTAATAGCTGGTCTCAAGGGGGTATTTCTTTTCCAGACTTTAATTTATATACTATCTCTTCTATTGTAAAAGTTATTACTTTATTAATAGATCAGTCATATGTCGCAAAATGGAAAGATTATTGGGAGCTAATTAGTATGCACTTCATGAAAATCTCCTTAACACATAAAAATATGATTGTAAATAACTCCATGTTATGGTTACTAAAGGAATTTTGTACTTCACCTATTACACCTAAACATATGGTTTGTTACCCATAAATATTATTATTAGTTATTGTAACTTTATATTCATGCACCCTAAGTATAGGGAATGGAATTTTATTGTATTTCCTATAATGTATACTCAGGGTATGCTTTTGTCATCTACTTCTGAAGGAACTCATTTAGCTATGGATAATGATCTAAAGTACTGGTATCAGTTGATATCTGATAATAAAGTTAAAAATCTAGATTTTTTAAAACAAGAATTTGATCTAAGAGAAATTTGCTGGTTAGAGGTTCAGACCTTTAGACAACATCTCATTAATAAAATAGATCTAATGTCTATAACAGTTAAAGAATCTATTCCAACACTGATTGATTACTTGATATTAAATTTACAACATAAAGTTTCTGATAAAGGTAAACTTTCATACATACATAAAATTATCAGACAAGAAACTTTTTACAGTGTAGATTCATACTGGAATTATTTCACTTCTATTAATGGGGATCCACCAAATCAACAAGATAAACAATATATATTGGAATCTGCTTATAGAACTACGTCTTCCATTGTCTGGAAACTTTATACATGGAAATTTTTACATAGATCTTTTTATACACCTTTGATGATGAATAAAATAAATAATAAAGATAATTTATGTAAGAGATGTAATGTAGCAATTAATGCTGACTGGGCTCATATGTTTTATGACTGTATAAAATTGAAAGAATACTGGAAGTCAATTAATGAATTTTTGCAGGCTCTTTTTACAGATAATTTCATTATTTCTAAATCTCTTATATTATTCAACACATCTGTACCTCAAAGTGTTAAAAAGGTCAAGCTTCCCTTGTTATGGTCTATTCTAGCAGTGGCTAGGAAAATAATAACTAGAAATTGGATTTCAGATACACCTCCTTCGTTCAATGAATTTAAAAATGTTATGAATATAGTGTGCCATATGGAAATGAACACAATTAGGACAAGAACAAATAGAAAAACATCTTATTATATTGTATGGGATAATTTACAAAATTTGTTAAAAAAATTTTAATTTCAATAGCATGGTATTTTAGTTTAATTAATTGATCTGATTGTAGTGGATGTCTTTGTAAATACTTTAGTTGTTTTGTTGAATGTTATAATAATACCTATTTTAATTACTTGTATAAAATTGTTATGATATTTCTCTTATATGTTAAAACAATAAACCTGTTTTAAAAAAAAAGATTAAGAGAACTCCTGCTAAGCAATGCTATAGCAATCTCTTTGGCACTGTCAGCAAGTGTGTCAGTAACATCTGATAAAAAATCACGAGATGCAGCAGTCCATTTTCTAACCATCACCAAGACTGTATATGCATACATAAGGGCAGCATTAAGCAAGTGAGACGGCTCAGTGACATTCAGAAACACATCTCCCTGGGAAATCACCGTCTCAGCGACATTCACAAACACATCCCCCTGGGAAATCACCATCTCCGTGACATTCACAAACATATCTCCCTGGGAAAACACCATCTCAGTGACATTCACAAACACATCTCCCTGGGAAATCACCATCTCAGTGACATTCACAAACACATCTCCCTAGAAAATCACCATCTCAGCGACATTCAGATACACTTCTCCCTGGGAAATTACCATCTCAGTGACATTCACAAACACATCTCCCTGGGAAATCACCATCTCTATGACATTCACAAACACATCCCCCTGGAAAATCACCACCTCTGTGACATTCACAAACACATCTCCCTGGGAAATCACCATCTCAGTGACATTCACAAACACATCTCTCTAGGAAATCACCATCTCAGTGACATTCACAAACACATCTCCCTGGGAAACCACCATCTCCATGACATTTACAAACATATCTCCCTGGAAAAACACCATGTCAATGACATTCACAAACACATCTCCCTGGGAAATCACAGTCTCAGTGACATTCACAAACACATCTCCCTGGGAAATCACCGTCTCAGTGACATTCACAAACACATCTCCCTGGGAAATCACCATCTCAGTGACATTCACAAATACATCTCCCTGTGAAATTCCCATCTCCGTGACATTCACAAACACACCTCGCTGGGAAATCACCGTCTCAGTGACATTTACAAACATATCTTCCTGGGAAATCACCATCTCAGCGATATTCACAAACACATCTCCCTGGGAAATCACCATCTCAGTGACATTCACAAACACATCTCCCTGGGAAATCACCATCTCCGTGACATTCACAAACACATCTCCCTGGGAAATTACCATCTCTGTGACATTCACAAACACATCTCCCTGGGAAATCACCATCTCTGTGACTTCACAAACACATCTCCCTGGGAAATCACCATCTCAGTGACATTCACAAATGCATCTCCCTGGGAAATCACCGTCTCATAGACATTCACAAATACATCTCCCTGGGAAATCACCATCTCAGCGACATTCACAAATACATCTCCCTGGGAAATCACTGTCTCAGTGACATTCACAAACACATCTCCCTGGAAAATCACCATCTCAGTGACATTCACAAATACATCACCCTGGGAAATCACCATCTCAGGGACACTCACAAACACATCTCCCTGGGAAATCACCATCTCCGTGACATTCACAAACACATCTCCCTGGGAAATCACCATCTCCGTGACATTCACAAACACATCTCCCGGGGAAATCGCCATCTCCGTGACATTCACAAACACATCTCCCTGGGATATCACCATCTCTGTGACATTCACTAACACATCTCCCTGGGAAATCACCATCTCCATACATCACCCTGGGAAATCACCATCTCAGGGACACTCACAAACACATCTCCCTGGGAAATCACCATCTCCGTGACATTCACAAACACATCTCCCTGGGAAATCACCATCTCCGTGACATTCACAAACACATCTCCCGGGGAAATCGCCATCTCCGTGACATTCACAAACACATCTCCCTGGGATATCACCATCTCTGTGACATTCACTAACACATCTCCCTGGGAAATCACCATCTCCGTGACATTCACAAACACATCTCCCGGGGAAATCACCATCTCCGTGACATTCACAAACACATCTCCCTGGGAAATCACCATCTCCGTGACATTCAAAACACATCTCCCTGGAAAATCACCATCTCCATGACATTCACAAACACATCTCCCTGGGAAATCACCATCTCAGTGACATTCACAAACACATCTCCCTGGGAAATCACCGTCTCAGTGACATTCACAAACACATCTCCCTGGGAAATCACCATCTCAGTGACATTCACAAACGCATCTCCCTGGGAAATCACTGTCTCATCGACATTCACAAATGCATCTCCCTGGGAAATCACCATCTCAGCGACATTCACAAACACATCTCCCTGGGAAATCACCATCTCAGTGACATTCACAAACACATCTCCCTGTGAAATCACCATCTCAGTGACATTCACAAACACATCTCCCTGGGAAATCACCGTCTCACGGACATTCACAAACACATCTCCCTGGGAAATCACTATCTCCGTGACATTCACAAACACATCTCCCTGGGATATCACCATCTCTGTGACATTCACTAACACATCTCCCTGGGAAATCCCCATCTCAGTGACATTCACAAACACATCTCCCAGGGAAATTGGGTCTATATCAGAACATCGAAGTATTAAAACTTCAAATGTTCTGATATCGAACACTATTCAGCGAACGCTAAGAATAGCGAAGCTGCAGAACAGCGAATTCTTTCCTCGGGAAAGAATTTGGTTGTCTGTTTCTATTGCTTCACTATTCTTAGTGCTGTGGTGGAAAGTTACGGGTTGGGTTCAAGTTAGTGTGTGATTGTTTGTACGTTAGGGTTAGGGGCGGGTTAAGTGAGTTATGGTTAGGGCACGAGTTAGGCGTGTGCGCGATAGTGACAGACTTTATGGTTAGGGGCGGTTTAAGTGAGTTAGGGTTAGGGCACGGGTTAGGTGTGTGTGCGATAGTGACGGAACTTAGGATTAGGGTTTGGGTTAAGGTAAGTGGGTAGATAGTAGTCTATGTTTAGTTTAGTGTAGCGTTAGATGTAGAAATTTAAGTGTATGTGTGTGGTTGCTGTTTGTTTGATGTGCTTGTGTTGTGTGTATCTGGTTCGGGGCAGCAAATTTTTTTCATGGAAAAAATTTGCTGTTCTGAATGTTCGATATTTTCATGTTTAGATGTTTTGTGGCCGTTGAAATAGCATTTGCTATTTTCATCTTTCGATAATGTGATATAAATGCAGGAAATCACCATCTGAGTGACATTCACAAACACATCTCCCTGGGAAATCACCATCTCCGTGACACTCACAAACACATCTCCCTGGGAAATCACCATTTCCATGACATTCACAAACACATCTCCCTGGGAAATCACCATCTCAGTGACATTCACAAACACATCTCCCTGGGAAATCACCATCCTACAGCAGCTTGAAAGCAACAGTCCCAGCACAGACAACACTATGAAACTCTTCCATTCACAAACTAATAAGTATACATCAATACTTAACATATCCCAACCTCCCTTTGACTGCACACATTTAGACACTGCACCAGGGACACCTGGAGAGCATTGCACAGATATAAGAAACCATTTGCTTCATAGTTCGCTGTTGCTACATATCCACAGCAACACCATCTTTCAAATAAAGTGCTCTATCAAATGTCACACACACATTATCAAACTTTAAATAACAAAACAAACAAGGACCTTTAACCACTTGCATTGAGCCCAACATATTCTGATGATGTTTATAAACACAGAGGTATGCTGTGAACACAGCCTGTACCTCCACATCTAAAGAGTAGCAAATCAACAGCTTTTACAGGAGACTTTCTCCAAAAACCTCATGCATCATAGCTCATATCCAGGAATACACACATACCACATGAACAAAGTTATGCTAACTGTGAAGACTGGTAGAGAAGGGGTGAAGGCTGCTAGCCTAGTCAAATAGAATCTGATACATAATTCTATCATTTGTAAAAATAAATGTAAACTACAGGCTTGTTTCTTAAATTAAAGAAAACACTGTAAAATGCGAACTTCAAGATTGTAGCAACATTGCCATCTGCTGTAAGGAAAACAAAGCCAAGCATTTCAAATGTTCTTTGAAATTGAAATTATGTTTTGTATTTTCTTTGATCTGTACAGCTTGGAGTCATTTATTCTGGGCTATCACATTCTTCCTATTGTTTTAACTTAAGGAATAATTACTATAGCGTACATGTGAAATGTCTTTTATTGTTGTAGTTTCCTGAGCAGGTGTTAGCTTGCTAAATAATGTAGACTGTTGGCCTGGGAACTCCAGACTAAGTATCAAAATGATGTAATGTGTATACTGGGAAAACCTAAGTGTCAAAATGATATAATCTGGGGGGGCCCAACAGAAACATTTGAGTGATTTTAAAAATGATTGCTGAGAGAGAGACTGTAAGCATTTTGATCTTGATATCCAACCTCAGCACTGCCTTGCTCTAAGAAAGTAAGTTACTTTAGAAGTATGCTTTCTTGTAGAAATAGCTAGGACTATAAATATTAGACTTGTGTTTTTCTGTTATATCAGAACTTTCCTACTGTATTGTTTTAAGTTTCTGTGTGATCTCTGAACTATTGGATAGCACTGCGGGGTAGTAGTATTGCATTGTGTTTTTAATTATTTATTATTAAATATTTTAAAAACATTTTACCTGTGGCTGGTTTGTGTAGAGTTAAGTTAAGCTCTAGAGTACATTGCATATTTATAGAGTTTATTGTACAAGGACACTCTAATAAGCCTTAGACTGATTAATCACACTTACCAATTGGATAATAATATTGCACAGTAAAAATTGTACACCCTTTTAAGGGCCTTTGGGTAGCTGATAAGTATTAGCTGGTGATGGCAGTAATTACTACAGTATAGTCTGGGTAAAGGCACAGCTGGAG
This sequence comes from Protopterus annectens, assembly GCF_019279795.1. Classification (NCBI taxonomy): domain Eukaryota; kingdom Metazoa; phylum Chordata; order Ceratodontiformes; family Protopteridae; genus Protopterus; species Protopterus annectens. Next base: position 1,294,665,542 of record NC_056746.1, on the reverse strand, counting down.
AATCTGTGTCAGCCTTTCCCAGGAGTGTCTGTGAAGTTGTATAAATACTTATCTCAAAGTGTGTGTGGTGTGTCAGCTACCTGGGCAGGGACATGAAGCACTGGTGGGAATGAGAGGGTACTGGAGGTTAGCTTATCAGCTAGGCTGAGATCTGGACCCTATAGCTGTGTCAGTGGGGAGTTTTATTGGAGACCTGGGGAGCAAGGGAGCAACCAGCCCCAGAATGACTGTGACCTCTGTGTGCACTTAAGGGAAATTGTACTTTACTGTGTGTATTTGTTATTCTTTCCTCTTATATGAGATGCCCTCCTTGTTGTTAGTGGTAAGAACTGAGGCTCCTTGATTGCTGGACCAGGGCACGACCTTCACACTAACCATTCACCTTCACTTCCAGCAAAACTATATAGACTCTAACATTTGATGGCCCAAATTCATTCAAATATACATTCAACATATCCGGGTTTTGTCTTTGAGAACCGCCATTAAAACTTTCAAAATGTATTTTAATTATATAGAGAAAGAGAGAAAAAAAGTTACTTCTATCGTAACTCATGTCCCTATATACTGCTCATTACACATTACACAAATAAAACACAGTGCTCTCAAATAACTTATAGAAAGAATGCAGTGTGATCTTTTCATGTCAGTCTTAAGGCAGCTTTACTGAAAATAGAAAATGCTTCATCTCAGTAGCAATCAGAAAAACAACAAAATGTATCTCTTACTGTAAATGGGCGAGTAAAGGTGATGGGAGGGTGGCCTAATAGTTAAGGTGTTTGCCTTACAAACACAAAGTACTGGGTTTGAGTCTCACAAGGCATAATTGGCAAGGCTTAAAATGGCTTGCAAGGGCATTTAACTTAGTACTAACCTATGAACCTAAATAGTTATTTACAGCAGTCTGTAGTATTTTCTTGGAAAAAAATGAAAAAACAGTTTCCTACTTTTCAGAAATTCAGTCTCCTGACATGCAGAATGTTTAGATGCTTACAGTATGGATAACCTCTTAGCAAAAAGCAGCTTCTGCTTGTTTCAGTATATCACAGTTCTTTAACAACTCTTCTTCTTTTGGCTGTTCCCATTAGGGGTCACCACAGCGGATCATCTGTTTCCATTTCTTCCTGTCCTCTGCATCTTGCTCTGTCACAGCAACCACCTGCATGTCCTCTCTCACCACATCCATAAACCTTATCTTAGGCCTTCCTCTTTTCCTGTTACCTGGGACCTTCATCATTATAGGTTCATAGGTAGGTACTAGGCTAGCTATTGGCCCTGGGGCCTATACAAGCCCAGCCAAAAAGGTACCCTGGCTTTTGCCACCCAAGAAAATAATTTTCCTGTGCCACTGTCGAGCAGAGCACAGAAGTGATCCCCAGGGTGAATTTCCTATTTCCCATCCAATCATCAAGATTCTTCTTGAAGAGTGCTAATGAGGAGCTTTGTTTGATATAGATAGGTAGTTTATTTCAGAGTATGGGAAGTCTCTGGGACAGGAATCTATCCCTCCGGCATGTTCTGTTAATTGTGGTGGCAAGGTTTAGGTCACTAGAGCATGTAGCTCGGAGGGATTGGGATTTCTTTAAGTGGAGCATGTCCAACAGCTCTGGGTTTGACATAGCTTTGTATGTTAGGCAGAGATTACCTCTGAGTAGGCACTATGCGATAGAGTTAAGCTGGAGATTTTTGAGATGGTCTGCGTAGGGCATCTGCTTGAGGCCGGTAATTCCCTTTGTGAGGTATTTCTGCGGCCTTTCCAGTTGTTGTAGATGTCTTGTGAGGTACATACCAAAAGGGGCATTGTACTCTATAATGAGTCTCATGAGTGATGAGTAGAGGGGAACAATGACCTCTTTTTTTCTGGATGAGAAACCTCTTGTGATGAGGTGTGCCCATATAGAAGGATTTCCTGACTACTGTGGTGATGTGATTATCAAAGGAGAGACTACTGCCCACCTGTGTCCCAAGGTCTCTTATCACACTTTTGGTGTTAAGTATACTACCGCCTATGTTGTAGTTCATGGGTACAGAGTTTTTACCAAAGGGGATGACAATGCACTTTTTGGCATCGAGCTTGAGGCCATGGCTTTGACACCAGGCATCTGTCTCAGTGAGGCCCTTTTGTAGGATGTCCACATTGTTAGGAGTTTTGATTATGGCTCCTAGTTTGCAGTCATCTGCGAACTTCATTAGCCAAAGACCTTCTGTGTTAGCCTGTACTTCAGAGAAGTAGATACCAAACAGGAGAGGACCCAGGACTGAACCCTGTGGTACTCCACTTGTCACTGGTCTGAAGTCGGATTTGGAGTCTGCTGCTTTCACAGTGTGGGTTCTGTCAGTGAGCCAGCTGGCAACCCATCTTGTGACATAGAGATTTATACCTAGTTTAGTGAGTTTATCTATAATTCCAGAGTGGGGGATGGTATCAAAAGCCTTGGTGAGATCTAGATAGGCTGTGTGAACCACCTTACCCTTGTCTATGGCTTTGGTGACTGCTTCAAAGAAGTCTATCAGGTTTAGGAGACATGATCTGCCTTTTACAAACCCAAACTGGGTGGGGTCTAGAGTTTGAAGATTACCAATGTCTTTGTTTATAAGTTCCATGATGATACGTTCCATGGCCTTGCAGACCAGGCATGTCAGGCTAATGGGGTGGTAGTTCCCGGAGTCCGTGGTGGCTCCCCCCTTGTGGAGTGGGATAATCATTGCTGTGCGCCATTCAGCAGGCACAAAGCCTGAGGTGAGGCTATGACTGAACATGGTACTTAGGTGGGGTGCCAGTTAGTTCTGCAGTTCGTGTAGAACAAAGCCTGGGATGTTGTCTGGTCCTATGGATGCTGTGTTCTTGGCTTTGGAGAGTGTGGTTTTTACCTGTGCAGCCGTGATTACAAGAACTTTGCATTCTTCCAGTATAGAGATGGGCTCTTTAGGGGGTGACAGGGGGTAAAGTTAGCACTGAACCTATCTGCCAGGATGTTGACAATATCAGTTGGGGCTGTATATTTAGTGCCATTGTGCTGTAACTCAGAGCAGATCTCAGTGTTGCCATTGAGATTCTTGACATAGCTATAGTGGTTATCTTGTGGTTGTCTTTAGAATCAGTGGCGATTCTGTTTTCATAACTAGCTTTGGAGGATTATATCAGGGATCGCAGCTTCTTACTGAGGCTGACCTGGGAGCTCCTCGACTCATGGGATTTTACTCTCTTTTGCAACAATTTCTTCCTTCTGTTGTACAGTTTGTTTATGGTAGGGGACCCCCAGATTGACTTCCTTTTTTTGGAGGATAGCACGATCCATGCACTCATGTAAGTGCTTATAAAGTGCAATTGCATAGGATTCAGTAGTCGTAACTGTATTGTCCATCTGCATGGGTGTCATGAAGTTCGCCACTTCTGTCTTAAGAAGCATGAAGTGTGATAAGTGTGTCTTTAGCAACTTTTTCCCAATATACTCTGCATCCCTCCTCAGCACATGTCCAAACCAATGTAATCTTGCCTCTCTGGCTTTGTCTCCAAACCTTCCAACCTGGGCTGACCCTCTAATATACTTATTCCTAATCCTGTCCACCCTCGTCACACCCAGTGCAAATCTTACCATCTTTAACTCTGCCACATCCAGCTCTGACTCCTGCCTTTTTGTCAATGCCACTGTCTCCAACCCATATAACATAGCTGGTCTCACTACCCTCTTGTAGACCTTCCATTTCACTCTTACTGGTACGCGTCTGTCACAAATCACTCCTGACACTCTTCTCCACCCACTCCATCCTGCCTGTACTCTCTACTTCACCTCTATTCCACACTCACCATTACTCTGAACTGTTGATCCCAAGTATTTAAACTCATCCACCTTCATGACCTCTACTCCCTCCATCCTCACCATTCCTCGATACTCCCTCTCATTCAAACACATATATTCTTTCTTAGTCCTGCTGACCTTCATTGCTCTTCTCTCTAGAGTATATCTCCATCTCTCCAGAGTCTCCTCCGCCTGTTCCCTACTCTCACTACAGATCACAATGTCATCTGCAAACATCATAGTCCACGGGGACTCCTTTCTGATTTTGTCTGTCAACCTGTCCATCACCATTGCAAATAAGAAAGGGTTCAGAGCTGATCCTTGATGTAATCCCACCTCCACCTTAAACGCATCCGTCACTCCCACCGCAGACCTCACTGCTGTCACACTATTCTTGTACATATCTTGTACCACTCTTACATACTTCTCTGACACTCCCGACTTCCTCATACAATATCACAACTCCTCTCTAGGCACCCTGTCATATGCTTTCTCTAAGTCCACAAAGACACAATGCAACTCCTTCTCACCTTCTCTGTACTTCTCCATCAACACTCTCAGAGCAAACATCACATCTGTAGTGCTCTTTCCTGGCATGAAACCATACTGCTGATCACTAATCATCACCTCCCTTCTTAACCTAGTTTCCACTACTCTTTCCCATATCTTCATGCTGTGACTGATAAATTCAATCCCTCTGTAGTTACTACAGCTCTGCACATCACCCTTATTCTTAAAAATCGGTACCAAAACACTTTTTCTCCATTCCTCAGGCATCCTCTCACTTTCCAAGATTTCATTAAACAATCTAGTTAAAAACTCCACTGTCATTTCACCTAAACACCTCTGTGCTTCCACAGGTATGTCATTTGGACCAACAGCATTTCCATTCTTCATCCTCTTCATAGCTGTCCGTACTTCCTCCTTGCTAATCCACTGCACTTCCTGATTCACTATCCATGCATCATCCAACCTTCTCTCCCTCTCATTCTCTTCATTCATCAGCCCCTCAAAGTACTCTTTCCATCTCCTCAACATACTCTCCTCGCTTGTGAGCATGTTTTCCTCATTATCCTTTATCACCTTTACCTGCTGCACATCTTTCCTAGCTCGGTCTCTCTGTCTAGCCAATCGGTACAGGTCCTTTTCTCCCTCCTTAGTGTCCAACCTTTCATACAACTCTTCATACGCCTTATCCTTAGCCTTTGCCACCTCTCTCTTTGCCATGTACCTCATCTCCTTATACTCCTGTCTACTTTCTTCATCTCTCTGACAATCCCACTTCTTCTTTGCCAGCCTCTTTCTCTGTATACTCTCCTGTACTTCTTCATTCCACCACCAGGTCTCCTTGTTGTCCTTCCTCTGTTCAGATGTCATACCAAGCACCTTTCTAGCCGTCTCCCTTACTAGCTCTGCTGTAGTTACCCAGCTATTCGGTAACTCTTCACTGCCACCCAGTGCCTGTCTTAACTTTTTCCTGAACTCCACCTCACAATTACCCTTTTTCAGTTTCCTCCATTTGATCCTTGGTGCTGCCTTCACACTCCTCCTCCTCTTCTTGATCACCAATGTCATCCTACAAACCACCATCCTATGCTGCCTAACTACACTTTCCCCTGCCACCACTTTGCAGTCTCCAATCTCCTTCAGACTAGCCATTCTACATAAGATATAATCCACCTGTGTGCATCTTCCTCCACTCTTGTATGTCACCCTATGCTCCTCCCTCTTGTTAAAAAACGTATTCACCACAGCTATGTCCATCCTTTTTACAAAATCCACTACCATCTGACTTTCTGCATTCCTTTGCTTAACACCATACCTACCCATCACTTCCTCATCCCCTCTGTTCCCTTCACCAACATGCCCATTGAAATCTGCTCCAATCACCACTCTCTCACCCTTGGGTACATTCATCACCACTTCATCCAACTCACTCCAAATTTTTTCTTTCTCATCCATCACACACCCAACATGTGGAGCATATACACTAACAACATTCATCATTACACCATCAATTTCCAGCTTCATAAACATCACTCTATCCGACACTCTTCACCTCCAAAACACTCTCAGCATACTGTTCCTTCAGGATAACCTCTATGTCATTTATCCTCCCATCCACACCATGATAAAACAATTTGAACCCGCCTCCGATATACCTAGCCTTGCTCCCCTTCCATCTGGTCTCTTGCACACACAATATACCAACCTTCTTTCTGTCCATCATATCAGCTAGCTCTCTCCTTATACCAGTCATACTGCCAACATTCAAAGTTCCAAACTTCATTACCACAGTCCTAGCCTTTACCTGCCTTCAGGCATGCCTTCCCCCTCTTCTCCTCCTTCAGCCAACAGTAGCCCAGTTTCTACCAGCACCCTGATAAAATGTTAAAATGTTTTTGCTGAGGTATAGTTTCTCAACAAACATCATCTTCAACAGGACAGTTTCTACAGCAGGTCAACAGTCTCTTTTCTGACAGAGCAGCTCGACACTCTGTTTTCTTTCAGGTAACTTCACTAAGAGATCTTTATTTCTTTTTCCTAGTTCTTATAATATCCTGAACCTCTGGCTGCACTCTAGCTTACCTAATTAGCTCAGGTTAAATAATTGTGTTTTGCTTTGTACTACTTGTAAACAACTTGTATTTTAAGGCAAAACATATCTTCATAGTTCAGAACTTACATATTTGTCCTCATAGAGCCATCCCCATTCTACATCAGACCCTCCCAACCCCACCCCAGCTCAAACTGAGGGGAGAAAGAAACCAGAGCATCTCAGGCATGGAGGTAAGATAGGCCAAGTCCACTACAATGTTTCATCCCAGGCCTTTGTCCAATAGAGAAGTTGTAGGGTTGTAGGCCCAAGAACCAGCAGATAACATGAGAGTTCTTTTCCTTATTATGCTATAGCCACTTAAAGGGGGCATAACTTATGACCAGTTTAAAATATCTACTCAGTGCATAATAACAGACGGTGGACACTACTAACTTAATAGCTAAACACCATTAGTATGCACTTTCTGGGACAACCACAACATTAGAGGCATCCATCCACACAATAAAGTCCACCAAAAACAACAACAAAAAATGAGCCAGGCTGTTCAGTCATCTTACTTTAATACCAAATACATATGGTACCTCGGTTATTTGCCTTGAGAGGATAAAATCCATTCACAAAGCAAATATTTTTATACAGGTTGAACCCAGTTGATAATCAGTAAATTAAACAGTTAAAACATTTACCACCATGAAAAAACTATTCACAAACCCAGTGTGCAATATCAGTAAAGAATAAATAACATTTCATTTAATAAATTCATTCTAACATAAGCTTTACTTAATAAATATATTAAATACTTTTTTAAACATTTGTAAGAAAATACCTTAGAAAATGCATTTTTAGAAAAAAATATATTTTAGGAAACATTAAATTGACTTACCAAATATAACAAAATATTAAAATTATAAACTGACCTCCAAGTTTAAACCCCTAGGACAAAAGGTTTTATAATTAAAAATCACCCTGCTTTCTAGTTCAGTTAATTTTCTAGCAAAATCTCCCCTCTGTACATATGAGGCTTAGCTAAAATACTGAAGAAAAAAACAGCATCTGGGCTATGATGAACCTTGTGAAAGTGTTCTGTTACAAGGCTGTTTAAATTATAATTTGTGATGTCTCCTAGATGTTCCATAATACGAATCTTCACTTTCCTTTTAGTCTGCCTTACATACCATTAAGTGAAATGATACCCACAACCAGTAATAAACACAACCCCACGAGTCACAGACAAACTTCTTTCTCTAGAACTTAACTTCCTAACATTGATTTTGGTACCTGACAAATTCCCAATCTTACTACAAGCCTAGCAGTGTCCACATGCAAAAGATCCCTTCCATTCTCCCATAGTCAACAAATTACTTTGCCTAAAATTAAGCAACTCCTTCAAATTATGAAATCTCCCATAAAAAAATATAACAAACTTTGGAAATAAGTTACCCACCACTTCATCCTGATAAACCACCTGCATTAAGTCCTTGACTGTTGATTATTAGACCGTATGTCCTACGGGTTTAAACTTGGAGGTCAATTTATATTTTTAATATTTTATTGTATTTAATAAGTCAATTTAATATTTCCTAAAATCTAGTTTGTAATTGTTTATTTGTTTAATTAACTGATTATCAACTGGGTTCAACCTGTATAAAAATATTTGCTTTGTGAATGTATTTTATCCTGAGAAGGCAAATGGCCGAGGTACCAGATGTATTTGGTATTAAAATAAGGTGGTTGAACAGCCTGGCTCAATTTTCATTGTTGTTTTTGGTGGATTTTATTCTTTGAAGTTATTGTAGTTTGAGATGCACAATAAAGTCCTCATTGAAGTCAGAGATGATTAATACAGGCTGTGCACAATAAGCATTATTCAAAGACTCAGCTTCATCTGACTAGCTAAACTTTATAGGGGCCCTTGCCTTAGTCAAATTTATCATTGGGCATGCTATAGTGGCAAAAAGAGGTACGCATCTTAGGATGCCATCCAAAGAGAAATTCAAATGGGAATGAAACCAGTGGATGACTGGGGTACCTCCTTGATGGCAGACATCAGAAGAGGTAATAAGGTGTGCCAGTTTTTCCCCATCCTAGCTTGCCCTAAAAAGGCCTTACATGTTTCTTAATGTGAGTCTTTGGCAAATTTGTTAGAGCATTCACCTTTCCCATCTAAGGTTTCACTAGACAATGCCCAAATGGACTATTCCATTGTACATTTGGAAGAGTTGGCTGTCAGACCTGGGGCCCAAACTAAATCTATTACAGCTTGTACTCTATGTAGGTAAATGGGACATCCAGTCATCACTGTACATCATTACATCATCCAAATAAGCAACAGCATACAGGATATACAGTCTTACAATTCTACCCATCATTCTTTGCAGTGTGAATGTGACCCCATATACAGTCTTACAATTCTACCCATCATTTTTTGAAGTGTGAATGTGACCCCATAAGCAGTCTTACAATTTTACCCATCAGCGGCCACGGTGGTGCAGCGGTTAGCGTTGCCGCTGCACAGCAAGAGGTTCTCTGGTTCGATCCTCGGCTGTGGAGCCCTCTGTGCGGAGTCTGCATGTCCTCCCTGTGGTCGCATGGGTTTCCTCTGGGTGCTCCGGTTTCCTCCCACATCCCAAAGACATGCTGTAGGTGGATTAGATACTCTAAATTGGCCCTAGGTGTGAGTGTATGCGTGTGTGTGCCTTCTGTGGAAGGTTGGGTGCTGGGCTGGCAACTCAACACTGTAAAACTCCACTGCCAATCATTAGCGGACAGGTGATCTGCTGTGGCGACCCCTAACCGGGAAAAGCCGAAAGAAGAAGAAAGAAGATTCTTTGCATTGTGAATGTGGCCCTATATAATCCAAATGGAAGGTAGCACATTATTTTGAAACAGAACATCAGGAGTAGAGAAAGTTGCTGTTTCTTTAGTCTGTTCTGTTAAACAAATCTGACAATAATCTTCTCTTAGGTCTATCAAAAGATAACGTGCCTTCCCTAACCCTACTGTTACTTCATCTACCTGAGACATGGAACAGGTGTCAGATATGCAGAACTTATTCCATCTACAGAAATCATTATAAAATCTCTTGATATCATCCAGCTTTGGCACCAGCACAACTGGGCTATAGCACACACTCTGAGATTCTTTTTTAAATGAGCGGCAACATTTTTCTGTATTTGTTTACTGACATCTTTAGTTTTCAGGCTTCAGTAATCTTATAAGGCCACAACCTGACCCTTTCTCCTGGCTTTGTTAATATGTCATGCTTACCTAAAGGAGTTCTTCCTAAAATGGATGCACATTATTATTGGTTCCCCTGCCTTTTTTCCTGAAGGATTGAGAACATTTCAGCTATCTGCACCTCTATATTAGGTTCTTTAGTACTGGTACAGTCTGACACTGAGGAATCCATCAACAACCCTTTGCCTTTCCATGGTTTTAATACCCTTGTGTGAGAAAATTGCTCAGGTTTTCTTTTGCCATGCTGCCAAATTTTGTAATCTGCTTCTCCATTTCATCATTTATTTCACATGGCTCTTGTCTTATGGCAAGGAACTTGCTCTCCGTTATAGAAATGAGAATATTTTGTCCTGGAAGTGGAATACCCTAACCCATCATTCTTAGTATAACTATACTTCTGCGATTCCTGAATTTGTGCTGTGTGGTCCCTCGCTGTAGACATAACTGCTGCTTTTCTTTGCTGCATTACAGTAATATGCCCTGCCACACCAAAATGGGGCATATTCCTGTTCCCATGTTTCTTTTGTTAAGTCCAATAACCACCTCCAATGAGTAATTCAAATGGAATAAAACCAGTGCAAAACTGGGGTACCTTACCTTCCTGATGGCAGACATCAGACAGACTAAAAAGGTATTACGGTTTTTCCAAAAATTATCATCTATTTATTTACTTTAATATGTTCTTCAATGTTTTGTTAAAACACTTCAACCAAAATGAGTGCCATGACATAGCAGGATAAAGCCCTAAGTAAGGTTCAGGTGACTCAGGTTAGATTAGTGTCTTGGGCATTTCATGGCAGTAGTTCAGGACAATGTGCATGCCAATCCTAAGGGGACATTCAGGCAAAGCAGGGTGAACATAATCACAATCTCTTGGAGTTGGGATGGTATTGCAGTGACCATACCAGAGTTAAGTTTTCAGCTCGCCAAACTACCACCTGCTGGTAATCCTCATTAGCTTTTAATACATCATGAGGCTCCACCAAGTTCAACTAACTCTGGGCAAAACTGCAATCCAGATTGTAGCTTGCTACAGACCCCCCACCATGCCCCAGGATTCCCACTCCTCTTTTCTTGATACACTGGAATCTTAATACATCATGAGGCTCCACCAAGTTCAACTAACTCTGGGCAAAACCGCAACCCAGATTGTAGCTTGCTACAGACCCCCAACCGTGTCCCAGGATTCCCACTCCTCTTTTCTTGATACACTGGGAAATATTAAGGTACAACCCAACACTCTAATAATGGATTATTTCAACTACCCTACCATTAACTGGGAAAACTACTCATGTACCAACTCTTTTGCTCAACGGTTTCTGGAAATCATCAATTCCAACGCCTTGGATCAACTTATCCACACCCCCTGGTGGGGGTGTGGATAAGTTGATCCAACGCCTTGGATCAACTTATCCACACCCCCACCAGGGGCAGCAATATCCTAGCCTGGTCATCACCAACATGGGTAACCGGTGTTCCACACCAGAGGTCAGCTCCTCATTGGTCAGATCCTACCACAAGCTAATCACCCTAGACATCCACATCCCGCTCCCACCCCCCATTAGGAAAACAACCGTAAAAAATTTCTCCAAAACCAGCTTCACGCTTCTTAAGACAGAAGGGGCAAACTTCACGACACCCATGCAGATGGACAATAGAGGTATGACTGCCGAATCCTACACAAATGCACTTTATAAGCACTTACACGAGTGCATGGATCATGCTATCCCTAACAGAACCAAGATGCTATCCTCCAAAAAAAGGAAGCCAATCTGGTGGTCTTCTGCCATAAACAAACTCTACAACAGAAGAAAGAAACTGTTGCAAAAAAGAGTAAAATCCCACGATTGGAGGAACTCCCTGGTCAGCCTCAGTAAGAAGCTGAGATCCCTCATAAAATCCTCCAAAGCTAGTTATGAAAACAAAATTGCCACTGATTCTAAAGACAACCACAAAGTATTCTATAGCTATGTCAAGAATCTCAATGGCAACACTCAGACCTGCTCTGAGTTACAGCACAATGACACTAAATATACAGAACCAACTGATGTTGCCAACACCCTGGCAGATAGGTTCAGTGCTAACTTTACCCCCCTCTCACCCCCTAAAGGGCCCATCTTTATACCGGAAGAATGCAAAGTTCCTGTAACCACGGCTGCACAGGTAAAAACCTCACTCTCCAAAGCCAAGAACACAGCATCCATGGGACCTAACAACATCCCAGGCTGCCTTCTACATGAACTACAGAATGAACTGGCACCCCACCTAAGTACCATGTTCAGTCATAGCCTCACCTCAGGCTTTGTGCCCATTGAATGGTGCACCGTGACAGTTATCCCACTCCACAAATGGGGGGCCACAACAGACCCCGGGAACTACCGCCCCATTAGCCTGACAAGCCTCGTCTGCAAGGCCATGGAACGTATCATCATGGAATTCATAAACAAAGACATTGGAGATCTCCAAACTCTGGACCCAACAGAGTTTGGGTTTGTAAAAGGCAGATCATGTCTTCTAAACCTGACAGACTTCTTTGAAGTAGTCACCAAAGCCATAGATGAGGGTAAGGTGGTTCACACAGCCTAGCTAGATCTCACCAAGGCGTTCAACACCATCCCCCACTCTGGAATTATAGATAAACTCACTAAACTAGGTATAAATCCCCATGTCGCAAGATGGGCTGCCAACTGGCTTACTGACAGAAACCACACTGTGAAAGTAGCAGACTCCAAATCAGACCTCAGACCAGTAACAAGTGGAGTACCACAGGGTTCAGTCCTGGGTCCTCTCCTGTTGGGTATCTACTTCTCTGAAGTACAGGCTAACACAGAAGGTCTTTAGCTAACTAAATTCGTAGATGACTGCAAACTAGGAGCCATAATCGAAACTCCTAACGATGTGGACATTCTACAAAAGGGCCTCACTGAGACAGATGCCTGGTGTCAAAGACATGGTCTCAAGCTCAATGCCAAAAAGTGCATTGTCATCCCCTTTGGTAAAAACTCTGTACCCATGAACTACCACATAGGCGGTAGTCTACTTAACACCGAAAGTGTGACAAGAGATCTTGGGATACAGGTGGACAGTAGTCTCTCCTTTCATAATCACATCGCCACAGTGGTCAGGAAATCC
>NC_056746.1:1294627816-1294647816 GCF_019279795.1 Protopterus annectens | reverse complement strand
TAATTTATTATGACTTTCCCTCGAAAGAAAATGGCTAATATTCTTTATCAGCTAAATGTATTTAATATACAGATATTTTTTCCCCAAAATTTCAAAACTATAAAGATATATTATGATTTGAAACATACATATTTCTAGACTTCATCTTATTTAATATATTAATGATTTTTATTTAATTTTATTGTATTTATTTATTTATTTATTTATTAGGTATTATTTAAATAGATAATAATCTCTGGGCATTTTGTGCAGCCCACATTGGCAAAATGTCCAAAAAAAGATGCGATACATTATGATAGTATAATATGAGCAAATTTGACCCATGTGTACCTTATCCATTACTCTGAGCTGTCTAGCTGGATTTCCCAACAAGGTTAAGATATGAGTATATCCCGAGCTAAATTACAGCATCCCCCTACTCAAAATGGGAGATCTAGCAATTAGTTGGAAAGTAGAATCTTTTTTAGTCAGTGCCATGAAATCTAGAATGGTTTCTGTTGAGAAAGTTAATGATCAAAAATGTATAATTTGCAAAGGTCAATATTAAATAGTCAAGTGCTGGAATCTAATTATTTTTCTAATTCCTAAGGCTACACAGCCTCAACCAAACTATCTGGTCTTTGGATAGAGGAGTGCAACCTCAAAATTAGAATACATAAGTATCAAGTTTAAAAATCTATTTTTGTGGGGGGGGGGGGTTAACAATAAAATGGCTGAGATTCTGACAGCTGACCTTCACAAATTTGATTTTTTTTTTATGACTAACTCTTTGAATGGGAAACACGTATAGCACTATTCAAACCCAAATCATTAGCAGTACAGAGTGATGCATTATCATTGACAGGGGCATTTAGCTATGCATTAAAGAATATCTAGAATTTGCAGGTATAGTTTGTCAACACTGTGAGGCTGCACTACTGAGAGCTGTCCATCAACACCCAGCTGTCTGCTCAACTACATCATTGCTCATTCCAGAGCTATATATATTTTCCACACAGCGACTAAAACCACATGCAGTCCCATACATGTATCCTGAGCTGACTCACTCTGTTATGCATGCTGTAATACCACGTAAGTGAGTGCCAACATGCTTAGAGACAGTCCAGCAAGGCATGCATCATTCTGTGTTGGATATGTCCATTCTACGTAGTTTCCTAATGCTCTGTCACAAAAGCCACTGGTCATTGTACTCCACCTACATTATCTCCAAGGTAACACGATCAATTGTTATGTGTATATGTTGATGATAATCTCTAATAATATCAAATGGAAGCCAGTTAGAAAGACTTTAGCTGACATGGGAGAACTGTCCAAGAAAAATATTATATACTATATTATTTCAATTAAACCATTCTTTTAATGATCAATATTGTTTAATGTTTATTTCTGATTAAAAAATGAAAGCATGATTGTGAATCTCCAGGGTTCTTTATTTAGGACAGTAAATTAGAATTATACATCAAAAGACAAAGCAGCAAAGTATAAAAGTATTTTTGCAACAGTAGAATGTATGGAAGGGATTAAATAACACTATTCACTTTATTTATTTATTTATTTACTTTGAATGTACTTATTTGTTAAACTTTGATTATCAGGAATCTCTGACTGAGCAAAAATCCTTTTTCATCAGAGGCCCTGGAAGAAAAGCTCCAATTGCATAAATTTGTACAAACAATTAGCATGATCTAACAATAAAGATATACTGCATAACACTGAGGTGTATATATAATTTAACAAGTGATCACAATATTAAGTACACTATATAGTATGAGCAGCATACCAAAGTCACACATATACAAAGAATATTCAGCATTATTTTGCAGTTTATGCATAAAAACACACTGAAAATTTGGTACACAGAAAGCAGATGAAGCATATGTATATTTTATTCAACAGTCGTTCACCGAGATCTGTAAACAGGAGACAAAGTAGATTTTATGAAACTTAATTAATTTGGCTGCATGAGGAGGGGACTTAGTAATGATGCTGGTACAAGCGATGGATTGTTTTGCTGATAGGTTTGATTTCAGTGAGATTTTAAAACACAGATAAGAAGAGATTAAAATAAGAAAGGTGTTTAGTAATGGGGGTGTTACAAGTGCAGGAAAATTTCATTGACATGCATGTTTTCAAAGAGGTTTTAAATTGAAGATGAGATGGCCTATTTTTGATGTTTGTTGGGAGAGAATTTCACAGTTTAATATACATTGAAAAACCAAAAACCAAACAGCTTAAGTCCACAAGCACGAGTCAGGAACACCACAAAAAGAATGATCCACGTAAACGTTTATTAATATTCTCCGTTTTCGCTTTCTACAAAAGTAAAAGCTTCATCAGACAACAGAAACACCCATTTGACTCAGTTTTAAACACTGAATATGATGTCATTTCCTTAATTATAAAAAGCGCCAATAGTAAAACAAATTGTTTTAAAGCAACAAGAATTTAAAATCACGTACTTAAACATATGCAAGTACCATAATAAAACATTTAAAAATACGCAATTAATACACTATAATGTTAGTTAATAGCAATGATCTAAAAGACATCACTGCAATTACTAGCAAATTATTTTAATTACTAGAAGTCATCTCTCATATGACTAGTAACGTTTCTAACGCAAATAACTCTTATACTTTAAAAAAGCTGAAATGTTACATGCTTCATTTAGACCCGGTGTTGAAAAAGCATCTAAAAACAGTTGCCATTCTAATTCTTTCATCTCAAGAAGTAGGGATTGAGGGCCCCCCCTAATTCCAACATTTACCGTATCAATCCCCATAAATTGAAAATTATGTCCAACATTATTCAAAATATGCCTAGCTAGAGCGTTTTCGCTCTTTTTATTCTTGATAGCATAATTATGTTGGTAAACACGGTCCCGTAGTCTACGGTCCGTTTTACCAACATAAAATGCTTTGCAACAATTGCATAAAGCAACATAAATCACTGATTTTGTTAGACAATTAATTTTTTGTCTAATATAATATTTCTTGCTTCTGATGGTAAATGAGCTGCCCACTTTAAAAAGATGGCACAAATTACAAGCCCCACAAGCAAATGATCCAATTTGTCTAGATAAAGGTAATGCATTTTCAGTAGTTTGTAACAAATCTTTCAAGTTACTGCCTCTTTTAAAAACAAATGAAGGTTGTGAGCCTAAAATAGTGGATAAAGAACCGTTGTTTTGAATAAAGTGCCAATTTTTCTTCACTATGGCACAAATCTCATTTACATGCTTGTTGTAAGTTATGATTGTCATAACTTACAACAAGCATGTAAATGAGATTTGTGCCATAGTGAAGAAAAATTGGCACTTTATTCAAAACAACGGTTCTTTATCCACTATTTTAGGCTCACAACCTTCATTTGTTTTTAAAAGAGGCAGTAACTTGTAAGATTTGTTACAAACTACTGAAAATGCATTACCTTTATCTAGACAAATTGGATCATTTGCTTGTGGGGCTTGTAATTTGTGCCATCTTTTTAAAGTGGGCAGCTCATTTACCATCAGAAGCAAGAAATATTATATTAGACAAAAAATTAATTGTCTAACAAAATCAGTGATTTATGTTGCTTTATGCAATTGTTGCAAAGCATTTTATGTTGGTAAAACGGACCGACTACGGACCGTGTTTACCAACATAATTATGCTATCAAGAATAAAAAGAGCGAAAACGCTCTAGCTAGGCATATTTTGAATAATGTTGGACATAATTTTCAATTTATGGGGATTGATACGGTAAATGTTGGAATTAGATGGAGCCCTCAATCCCTACTTCTTGAGATGAAAGAATTAGAATGGCAACTGTTTTTAGATGCTTTTTCAACACCGGGTCTAAATGAAGCATGTAACATTTCAGCTTTTTTAAAGTATAAGAGTTATTTGCGTTAGAAACATTACTAGTCATATGAGAGATGACTTCTAGTAATTAAAATAATTTGCTAGTAATTGCAGTGATGTCTTTTAGATCATTGCTATTAACTAACATTATAGTGTATTAATTGCGTATTTTTAAATGTTTTATTATGGTACTTGCATATGTTTAAGTACGTGATTTTAAATTCTTGTTGCTTTAAAACAATTTGTTTTACTATTGGCGCTTTTTATAATTAAGGAAATGACATCATATTCAGTGTTTAAAACTGAGTCAAATGGGTGTTTCTGTTGTCTGATGAAGCTTTTACTTTTGTAGAAAGCGAAAACGGAGAATATTAATAAACGTTTACGTGGATCATTCTTTTTGTGGTGTTCCTGACTCGTGCTTGTGGACTTAAGCAGTTTAATATACAGAGTAAAGGCAGTCACTGTTATGATTTCTAGAATTTTGAGTAAGCAGTAAATGTTGGCTCAGTGAATACTGTTCTCAGTGGGGGAATACCAGTTTAATAACTGGCTGATGATTAGAGGATGCTGTGAACAGTTTTAATGTGAGTATAGACTAATAGATTAAGTAGTGCCAACGAGATACAAACTCAAGTACAAGACAGTGATGTTAATGGTTAAGTTAGTTACTTGCAAGCTTCAGTTTAGCTAGTTGAGAGGACTATATGTTAGTCAAAACTGATGAGGCATATGGCAGACTAGGGAGCTGATAGGTTTTAGCTATGGTCTTATGTGCATGCTTTAACAGAAAAAGTTTAAGTCCTAATTTGTGGTTGCTTTTTGAACTGGATGTGCTGAACAAAACTGAAGATAAAAAAAATGACATTAGTTTAGTTTTCAATTGTTGTAAAGAAATGCTGTAGGTCATTTTGACTGAAAGGATGCACTTATTATACTGAGTCATCTGCATACTGGATTTGATTTGCGGGGAGTCAGGATGTATGCATTTCATTTATAAATATGTCAGAAAGTAAAGGTCCTGATATTAAATCTTGTGGCACACCTAATGTTATTTGCTGAAAAGATCACAACTCATCTACCCAGCATAAACGCTGTGTCCTGTGGCTAAAGTAATTTTTAAATCAAGTGATTGTACTTATTGTGAGGCCCTGCTCCTTGAGCATAAATCATTGTACGGAATGTGAAACTGTATCAAACATTTTGCATAGATCTAAAAATAGGGATGCAGACATTTCACCTAAATTACATCTTTTGTGAAAATTGTTTATGAAAGCTAGTAATACTGTTTCTTTCCTGTGGCCTGGTTGAAATCCATGTCATGTTGTGAAAAGTAATTTGTTCTTAGTTAGGTAGTTGATCAATTGTAGGTTAGTTGCTGTTATTTAGAATGACTTGCTTTAGATAAATTAAGATTGATGCAAATATAAAAAAAAAATGTATATATATATATATATATATATATATATATATAAACATCAACCTTTTATGGTGCGATGAAAGCATATATATGAACATTAACATTAACAGGTACAGGATTTTGGCACATTGTGTAATGTGAGCTGTCTGCAAAGAGCAGGTTTCAATGAAATCTATTCCAAAGTCAAAGAAAAGAGTTTTTGCAATATATATATATATATATATATATATATATATATATATATATATATATATGTGTGTGTGTGTGTGTGTGTGCGCGTGTCTGTCTGTGTATACATATATATATATATATATATATGTGTGTGTGTGTGTGTGTGTGTGTATGTGTGTGTGTGTGTGTGTGTGTGTGCGCGCACGCCCTTAATTATGTAATGAGCAATCTATGGAGTGCAGCTTTTGCTAACATGATATCAGTGTATATGTGTGTGTGTGTGTGTGTGTGTGTGTGTGTGTGTGTGTGTGTGTGTGTGTGTGTGTGTGTGTGTGTGTGCGCACGTGTGTGTGTCTGTGTGTGTGTGTATATATATATATGTGTGTGTGTGTGTGTGTGTGTGTGCGCGCGCACGCGCGCACGCCCTTAATTATGTAATGAGCAATCAATGGAATGCAGCTTTTGCTAACATGATATCAGTATCTTGTAATTTTTTTAAAAGGCAATAATTCACACAACTGATAATATCAAAGCAATAATAAAGGAATATTATATAGTCAAAATCTGGAATGATTGCAAGTATCACTAGACAGACTTCAGAAAAATTGTTTCATACAGAAAATTCTTAACAACATAAACATTATGGAAGTATTTAGAGTCTATATCAGTCTGTCGAAACGGCTGACTATCGAACACCAGATGTTCAAACTGTAAAGTTCGAACACTGATTATCGCGAAGCCACGGAACTCCGAATTCTTTCCCAGGGAAAGAATTTGGTGGGCCGTTTCTGTGGCTTTGCGATTATCAGAACTGTGGTGGGAAGTTATGGGTCGGGTTCAGGTAAGTGTGCGATTGTGTGGATGTTAGGGTTAGGGCGCGGGTTAGGTGTGTTAGGGTTAGGGCGCGGGTGAGGTGGGTGTGTGATAGTGACAGAGTTTAGGTTTAGGGTGGGATAGGTGAGTTAGGTCATGGGTCACGTAAGTGTGCAATAGTGACGGATCTTAGGGTTAGGGTTTGGGTTAAGGTAAGTGGATAGATAGTAGTGGATATACAGTTTAGTGTAGGGTTAGATGTAGGATTTTAAGTGTTTGTGTGTGGATTGCTGTTTTTTTGGTGTGCTTCTTGGAACAGCAATTTTTTTTCCCCTGGGGAAAAAAATTGCTGTTTTAAGACTTCAGTGTTTTTGTACTTCGTGGTTAGAAGTTCGAACATATGGTGTTCGAACTTCAGCCGTTTCGGTGAACTGATATAGACCCCGTATTTATACACAGCAAAAAATAAATAAATAAGAAGAATTTTTTTGAATGTGTCCATTTGAGTAAGTTAAAATAAATATAAATAGTTCTAATATCTTCTGAAGAGAAGTACATCCATATACACATGCATATATATACAGAGATGCATATGTACACACACACACACACACACACACACACACACACACACACACACACACACACACACACACACACACACACATGCAGACATATTTTACATGTGTGTTTATATACATATATAAAATCTATGCACATATGCACAGTGATACAAATAAAATAAACTTCAGGTATTGCATGCAAGCACACACAGCTAATCAAACATTATACTAAACTATAATTTATATAATGAAAGTTTTACATTTTCTAACAAATTTAAAGCAAATGGAGATATGAAAAAGAATGGAAATGCAAAATATTCAAAGAATTCATGCACAAATTGATTTTAATAATTTCAGACTTTTTGCTAATACTTTACAAATATACACTTCAGACTAACAAGATAATTTGCATTGTACAGTTAGATATAGTAATATAGCTTGATAAACCAAAACAGACGTGTTAAGCGTGTATACCTACATTGCAACCCAAATGATAACTATAAGATATTGTGTCAAAAACTGGCACTTTAAAATGAACAGACTCCCTGTATTATTGTTTGCTATAAGGAGTTAGAAATACAGCATCTTCAAGAAAAATGCTCAGATTGTTTGAAAAAGATCAAGCAAATTAGATTGAATCAATTTTTTCCTGCTACATCTTTATGGAAAAAAATGCAATAGAATTCATTGAATAGTAATGGTATAATAATCATATTTTTATCATCACTATTAAACAGATGATTAGTTAAACTCATTTATTTCCACCTAAAAAGGTTAGCAGTGCTCATGTAGTGGTCTCCATTTTTAGAACAAATTTGTTCTAAAAGTATTTAAGCATTATATATAGCATGATCCTTCTTTATGGTTAATTACAGAATTGATCTTAGATGTTTAATTTTTTGTATTCACTTTATTTACAATTTGTTGACTGGGTTAGTTCCACTAGACCAATGACCACTTTTCAGAAGTGACTTAAGGTGGTGTTCATGCCCACAAAGGGTAATTTGATCAAGGTATCTGGGCATTTCTCATACTATTTTTGATGAGTACTATGGGATCTTTTACATTCACCTAAGCTACCACCGATTCAGGCAGATGGGGCTTCATTTTAATGTCTCATCCCAAGGACAGTCAGGAGTGCAACACCCCCCTTATACTGCACTGTTTGGAAAAGTAGTTCATCTATTTGGTGTGGAAATATAACCCACAGTCTTTTGCACCAAAGGTAAGTGCCCCACCTGTGAAATACTGAGACAGCAAAAAAAAAAAAAAAAAGAATCTTTTAAGATCAAATTTAGTAATCAGAAATATTTAAGATGAAGGTCAACAATTATACTTGTTGTACTTGTTGCCATTTTTATGAAGTACTATATTGTTTATGACGTTTAATACAATGTACTGTAAAGTTCTTGCAAAGCTTAAAACAAAGCAGAATTGTCTTCACTTAGACAGCAGTCTTCATTTTGTAATGTATTATATGAGCAAAAGTGCGTATATATAAGATGAGAATGAGATTCGACTATGATGTAAAGTTAAATAGCACCAAAATGTCTCCAACAAAATCTGCAAAGGCATGCATCAAAATAAGATGTAATCATTCCAGCAAGGTACATGTGTTCTCTGGCTAGGATGCACAATAAATCTGAAAATGGAGAGCCATACAGAAATCACATAAATGTTTCAGCGGTGTGGAGCCAAAGATTACTAAATGATTGCACAAACATTTAGCTAAAGCTGAAAAAAAATAAATTTGTACTTTTAAAAGCTGAGCAGCTGCAGAAATTCAGTGGGGGAAGTGCATGCAAATAGAAAGTACACCACTTCCCTTTACAAAGCATGTTTTAGCACCCTTTATCCACAGTTGTGGGGGAAATGAATGTGCACATACTGCAGCAAAAAGCAGAAGCATCTTTCCCTCAGAGGGGAAGCCATATTGTAAACAAAGGAAAATATTAATATTGGAAAGTGAGTTCAGATATTAAGTAGTAAATCAAAAACTGTACTGTCAGTTATTAAACAAATTCATGTGCCACCGTTAAAAGGCAACAAGCCACAGACTCATCACAGTGCTCTGTTTACTCAAGTCCTGTCTACAAAAAATAATAAAAAAAATAATCTAGTCTGAAATGTGCAATCTCTATATTTAGTGAAACATACTCATATGTGGGCGTCTGTCTGTCACAAACATACAGAGGCACACATACACAAACATACAGAGGCATGCACGCACAAACACACACAACACACACTTACACTGAACAACTGGTAATTACTGCATCACAAATTTCACTCATTCCATTTGCATAGTTATCCTCCAGCTGAAGTTTTTTTGTTTTTACATGCCTGTGTGGCTTGGATGACATTTTTCTACCTCAGGAAATATAAAGCACCTTAGAAGCTTTAGTCATGGAGCTTATGCAAATCAATGTTAATAATGTTTTCTGGCTAGGTATATTCTTCAAGTAAAGAAATATAATTTAGTCATCGCTCTGTATATTTAGCATATATGCATTTTCTTCAGCTTAGTTAATGAGCGAGAACCAGAAAAGAGATGCTAAACTCCCCATTAAAATTTTGCTAAAAACAAAACAGTAAAATACATAATAAAATCAGCTGCTTTATTTTACTAGCAAGGCAGTTAGCACATTCATGTAATACCATGTATTCAAAAGACGATATTAAAAGTGTCTGCTGATCTTTTAATAATGAAATCAGTGCACCATGAACTGTTTAAGAGTATGTTATTTAAGTTAAGGGTTTAAAAGATATTATCATTAAGCCTGGGAACTTTATAAGCATTGAACAAAGTTTGCTAATAGGCATTCTCCTGATAGCCATACCAATTATGGCACTTTATAAAACTTCCAGTACTTGAATCATAAATCTTTAAAAATCTTGACACTCAATATAGTACTTTCACAAGGCATTGTCTACATTAATTTTGCACAAATATTTATGAAATTTTCCAGTAGTTTTCCTGCCATAATATACCATACAAGTTATTCATGTCATTTGTTGTGTCAGAGTCTCCAAAAGTGGTGTATTAAGCTTCTCACTCATAGTGGGATAGTCAAAAAGGTGTTTTGTATGCATATTTTCACTGTGT
Organism: Protopterus annectens; assembly: GCF_019279795.1. Taxonomy (NCBI): domain Eukaryota; kingdom Metazoa; phylum Chordata; order Ceratodontiformes; family Protopteridae; genus Protopterus; species Protopterus annectens. Next base: position 1,294,637,899 of record NC_056746.1, on the reverse strand, counting down.
ACATTTGTCACAATCCTGTGTATCCACTCTGTTACTAACGTTACTAACTTTTCTGCTAAGAAAGCTTTTGATAAGTGCCCTCCAGCTGGGTAGTACCAACCATCTTTTTTTTTTTTTCAATTGCTCAAGCTTCACTGCTCAAGAGAGTAAATGTTTGCTCACTGCATATAAAAGCATATGAGAGTGATGACGATGTTGTTTGTTTTTCATTTATATAAATGTAACATTGCCTGTGTCATACATGATAATTTAATAAAGATGTTTACTGAAAAAAAAGAGTGATGCTGCTGCATGTTTGCTGAAATTGCAAAGATTTCTGTGCTCTCCAACACTGCAGCATCCAGAAGAAAAGGTGAGACAGATTTTCTTTGTATTCTACAGATTGCTCTTTGAAAAAGTCATAGCAACCTCAAAAGAAATCATTTTAAAGTAAGTAGGTATCATGTACGTCATCCCCTTGTAAAATGTTTTTGTCTCCTTGTAAAACGTATTATTTTTGTGTAGTGCATTTATAGAAATGTTATGCGGCTTTCAGTGCTTGCATTTGGTTGGTTTCTGTGCTTGGTGTGCAACTTTCATGAATCTCACATCAAGGAAGTAAAGTTTATGCTGAGTAGTTTCAAAAAAGATATGACAGGACCTCTTTCACATTAGTACCTGTTTCATACACAAAAGTAGGTGCCTCACCAGTACGTGCTATTACATCTCTGTGGCAACACAGCAAATGCCAAACGAGAAACGTCCATACTAGTGATCAAAATGAAAACTACAATAAAATAAATGCATACTAAGATCTTCGCCACACTTTAATTGTCAAATACTGTTATAGATACATTCTGATTCATATCACTTAATATCTGACAACAAACTCACTTATATTCCTTATGCAACTGAATATAAGCTAAAAGGCTTGAATTACAGATGATCTTTAGATTTATTTTTTAATGAAATAATAGTACTTTAGTAGGTAGCAATGCGATTCCACTAGGATGCAGACATCAGTAGGATAGTGGAGAACTTTTCCTTGTAGCATTCAATTAAAATATATTGGTTCCTTTTATGAAGTGCATGTAAACCAGTCTTTGAGTTAGTAACTAACTACAGCACTGCTGTAATATTCTGTATCTGCAAAACATTCTAACACTTAAAATGTTTTTTTTTTAGTGATGTATTTTTCAGGGTCTGCTCTACCACAGATGTTCTAAAATTTGTTGGCTGGACACAATGGCTTGATGCACGTGAATTTGTAAGCATGCATACTGCTTGAGATGTGCAGCTGTTCATACTACTAGTGCCAAAAACTGTGCAAGGGAAAAGAAAGTTATTCATAAAAATGGATGCCTCTGTCTGTCACATTGCTGCAACCCAAAACATGAAATACCTATGCATATATCATAGTAACGCCATGAAATACAAAAATGGGCCAAAGTTCTTTAATAAAACATGTAATAAAAGCACATGAGTATCAGATTACTGCATTTATAGCATAGACAATATGATATGATATTACTTACAGCAGAAATTTTAATAAAAACTAAAAGACTAAAATGTTCCGGCAAAAGCAATATCAGTGCATCATTGGCAGTCAAAATCTGATCTAATTCTGTTCCCAAGTTCACCAGTTAAAATAAATATTATTTAATATTTAATTTACATTTAGATTAGAAAAATTAATACATCAATATTTTAAAGAATCACTTTATAAGTCACTTGAAAGTAAGACTGTACCGTCTGATCCTAAAAAAAAACTGCACACTTTTGACCTTTGTACATAATAAAAATGTTGGGGATGTGAACATTTAAAATCATTTATGTGCACTTTGGCCATGATGCACAGTGGGATAAAGACCTGGCTATGAGCCAAATGACCTATGTTCTGCTGGCAGCCTGGGGATGGGAAGGAGTGTATTGGAGAGCAAAGTGAGTGACTTATGCCGACTCATTCATCCTTGCAGGAGGAGGTTCCTGTGTCCCTATACACCATTAACTTCAATAAAAGTTCTGAGGAATTGCTTTTAACACCTACTGAATTGTTGTGGCCACTCCACATGTACAGCCAAGTGAGCATTCCCAGCACAGTGCAGAGGCATGCTTAGTGACTTCTCAAGTAGTAGCTCATCAGAAGCCATCACTGGAAGGGAGTAAGGTGGAAGGGAATCATCATGTAAATTGTGATTGGTCAGCTCCTTACTCTTACCACCCATGGAGAACAAATGAGCAGATTAGTACTGACCACAGCTGGGAAAGAACTGGATATAGCACTATTCCCTTGTCTGGGGTAAAAATGGGAAGGCTGTTACCCTGAAATGAGAATGACTTGTTCATTAGGGCACTGGCCAAAGAGACCTAATGACCAGGAATGGGGGAGGGGGTAGATCATCCAAGTATATGTTAAAATACAGGGCTTGTTGCTGCAGGAACAGCTTACCTTATTTTGCTAGACTACTAGAATGGAAAGACAAATCCATCATCTTGTATCAATAACAGCATTTATTATACTCCATAGAAAATAGACAATATAAGGTTTTATTGCAGTGTTACGTTCTAATCACCCCTTGTGGCTCTGTTACCCTTAAATGTCAGTTAATTGGCTCCTACATTAATTGAGTAAAGTCTTAAAGACAGGCTTCTAATCCTCACGATTTTGTAGTGTGCACACTTTGCAATTAACTGCCACTTCAAGATGTTGAAGTGATGAGATTGTGTCTTTTCACAGATTACACGTGACATTCATAATGAAGATACCAACTTAATGGTAACATGAATGAAGCTCCTTCAACATTTACAACAGTGAGATGATAATACAGCCAGCAGCCATATCTCAAGACATATAGTAAATAGTGAAAGGAAGACACACAGAGTTTATTGTCAGCAGAGGGAAGTGCGATTGCAGGAATGGGGACATGGGGAGCACAAGCAGTGCATTATGGGTATAACACAATGATGGAGCATAAATATCAGGAGCACACATGTGATGTGACAGATTAGAAAAATGGGAAGCACACGTGGTGTGATAGGTTAGGAAAGTGGGGAGCATAAACGTGGTGTGACAGATTAGGAAGATGGAGAGCACACACATAGTGTGATAGATTAGGAAGGTGGGGAGCACACACATAGTGTGATAGATTAGGAAGGTGGGGAGCACACACATAGTGTGATAGATTAGGAAGGTGGGGAGCACACACATGGTGTGATAGATTAGGAAGACTCGGAGCACACACATTGTATAATAGATGAGGAAGATGGGGAGCATACATGTGGTGTGATAGATTAGGAAGATGGGGAGCACATACATTGTGTGATAGATGAGGAAAATGGGGAGCACACACATTGTGTGATAGATTAGTAAGATGAGGAGCACAAATGTGGTGTGATAGATTTGGAAGATGGGGAGCAAAAATGTGGTGTGATAGATTAGGAAGATGGGGAGCACAAACGTGTTGTGATAGATTAGGAAGATGGGGAGCACACATGTGGGGTGATAGATGAGGAAGATGGGGAGCACACACATGATATGATAAATGAGGAAGATGGGAAGCACACACGTGGTTTGATAGATGAGGAAGATGGGGAGCACACACATGGTATGATAGATTAGGAAGGTAGGGAGCACACAGATTGCAATGTGAGTATAAGACAATGAGAGATTATGAGTGTGACAAGCACAGGATATGTTCGTAAAGGCTCACAGGTTCTTACTAAGCTTATGACCAAAGGAGACCACCAAGCTGTATGAGTAAGTGAGAGACTGGAATGGTGAGCACAGAAAATAAGCTGAAAGTGCAAGGAACTAAGATGTTAAAGGATGGGAAGACATGTTGTTTAGTTTGAGTGCAATGAACAGATGAAGTAGCATAGCAGGAAGTCTGTTGCATATCCTACAATGGTGATGAACTGAGAGAGCAGGAGGAAGGGGAGCACACAAGGAAAACAACAGGCAGTAATCCCTCTGCTTCTGTATATTCTTATGTTTTTTTTTTCTTTGCAAAAAAAAATCTGCATTTTAACATATTCATCTCACCTGAACATTATGGCAGTGACATAGAAAGTCCTTTCACCTCTCATAACAACTCAACATCAATCACATTAACACACTGCAAATATAAGCAGCATATTAAACATGCAGTTAGGCAGAGGAATGATTTTCCATTCACAAGGAAATTAACGACTTTGAAGGAGAGAATGGTTATTTACTGTTGCCATCACACAATTCAGAATACTTTCCTGAGTGTAATCAGGTCCACTGACATAGTTACTGCAAAAGGCATTGTTATTTACCTCAAAGATGCAGCAAGTTAGCAGTTTATTGTATTAAATAGGTGGTGCATGGAACACAACCTCCTATATAGGGACATGGGTGCATACCCCCATAGAATGTCCCTTTACCCAATGGACATTTGATCATTTATTTTTTCCATCAAAGGTCCATTCAATATGTTGCCAATGGACTGCACATCGTATAAATGGCCTTCCTATTACAGAATGGTACTGTCAGAAGAAGCATGGGAGATGATGCCTCTAGGTGTGCATATGTGAAAGATGGGAGAGATTAAATAGGTTTCACAAAGAGGCAGCATCCACCCACAGTAGAAGGACACACGTCAGAAATTCTAAAGGAACTTATGTGTTGCCACATTACCCTATTTATTTTTCATTTCAATTTCTGATCATTTACTCACATACTATTCAAATGTTTACTGATATTTATATAAGTTCCAGTTTTCATATAGTCGACATTTTAGTCCATGTAATTATTATCATATTATCTTGCAATTTACCTTTGTTTTTCATTGTTAACATTTTTCAGAATCTAACGTAAAGCATGTATTTTTGGGTTTCTGTTTAAACACTGTAATGAAATTAACTCATTGAATGATTGAAGGTGTGATGCCCACCAGTGCTCGACAATATGTGATGCCACCACTACCAACAATATGTGACGTCCCCACTCTGGGCCAGTAATCAAGGAGCCTGAAACATCACCACTGACACTAGAAAGGGATGTTCACTTGGATTGCAAATGGATACACTCAGTATTTCCAGATGCAGACCTCTCTGCATCAGACACAATTTCCCTTAAGAGCACACAGGAAGCACACACAGTCCAGGGTCTGGATTTCTCTATCTGTCTCCCTCCAGGTCCCCAGTAAAACTCCCCAATGGTACAGCTGTGGGGTTAGGTTGTCAACCAAGTGTCCAAACCAAGTCCTCCAGCACCCTGTCTGTGAAACCAGTGATTTGTGTCCCTGCCACAAGTAGCTGACACACATAGTGTCTGAGATTTAATTTTCACACACATCTAGCTTGGTTTTTTTTTCCTTATAACTAGCCAGTTTTCTAGTTTCAGCTCTCAAATCTGTTTCTTTGATCTCAGCACTTGTTCAGATAAAAAAAAAAAAAAAAAAAAAATGTTCATCTGCTTTTACTGTACTTGTGTTTCTACCTACTTCATTTTACTTTTGCATCATCTTAAAAATACTCAATTGTATTTATTACTGCTTGGTGTAACTCATTCTAAGCCTTTTGGTTTAAACACTTGGGGTTCGGACCAGTTGTTTTGCACTGAGAGGGTTTGTGGTCTGCACTGTTGTGGCAGAACAGGTAGCTTACATCCTTCTAGGTTGGGAACTGCTGATTGAGGGCTCAGTGTCTGTTATTCTAAAAGTGTATTAATTCTGGTTTAAGCACTTGGGCTTTCAGGCCAGTTATTTTACATTAAGAGGGTTCGTGGTCTGCACTCTTGTGGGAGGAGAGGCTGGACTCTGCCCTTCTGAGCTGGGAATTTCTGGTTAAAGGCTTATAGTGCATGCATATCTGAACTGCTTCTTACTGAAGTTGGTGCGCCTTGTTTGCTGTGGCATAGACTGGATTCGAGCCTGCTGGATCTAGCGTTGTTTGTGTAACTTGAGTACTAATCCAGACATTCTCTAAAGTATTCAATTGTATTTATTACTGCTTGGTTGTAACTTGATTAAAGTGTAGCTATCATTCTAAGCCTTTTGGATTAAGCACTTGGGCTTCAGACCAGTTGTTTTACATTAGGAAGGTTTGTGGCAAGCACTGTGGTGGCAGGACAGGTAGCTTTCATCCTTCTAAGTTGGGAACTGCTGATTGAGAGCCCAGTGTCCAAGTGTATTAGTTCTGGTTTAGGCACTTGGGCTTCAGGCCAGTTATTTTACATTAAGAAGGTTCGTGGTCTGCACTCTTGTGGGAGAAGAGGCTGGACTCTGCCCTTCTGAGCTGGGAATTTCTGGTTAAAGGTTTATAGTGCCTGAACATTTGAACTGTATCTTACTGAAATTGGTACACCTTGTTTGCTCTAGCATAGACTAGATCCAGGCCTGCTGAATCCAGCTTTGTTTATATGCTTGTTGTTTGTTTGCTTGTTATTTCCCTGGAAGCTAATTCCACCTAATACGTGGCTTCTCAGCGCTTCTGTGGATCACTAGTGATATCTGCATTGCTTACTGTACTTATTTCCTTGTTTCACTTGAAAGAAAGTTACTGTTTGTCGTTTTTGCATTTAGTTACTTGTAACACATTGCACTCAAGTTACCTGGCACTTGCTCACTAAAGCAATTATATAAGTCAGCACTAAAAATTAAAAGCACTACACCCTCACTCCCCACTGGCCCTTGTTTTCAATTATTAAGGAATTCCCAATATTATTCTAGCATGTCCAAAGGTCAGTTGTCAATCTCCTCTCCGGTCCAGCTGGTGAATCTGGGAATCTTGAGGCAATGTTATAACTGCCTCATGTACACAGACAACCCTCCCCTCCTCCCACATAACACAAATACTTGCGAGAGATGCAGCTCCTTAGCCAAACTGGAGGCTGAGCTCTCTCAACTCAGGACTGGCAAGACCAGACAGGAGGCGAAGGCAACTACACACACCACAAAACCAGCCTCACATAATGCTACCACACCACTGAATCAAACACATAAACACACAAAGACATACTCGGAGGCTCTGAGTAAAAATTTACCTAAACAGCAGAGGCCTCCAAAGCAGACACCCAAACAACTGCTACCTCAAGACACCCCACAAGCAACACATAAACCACAAAAGCAGTGTGCAAAGCAGTCACAGCCCTTAAAGCCAAATACAACACCAAACATACTTGTCATAGGTAACTCCATAGTCAGACACACTGACGTCCCACTCACCAGGCTGAACAAGGAGAGGGTCACAGTAAGCTGCCTATCGGGCGCTAGAATCCGCCACATAACACAAGCACTCGGGTCACTCCATGGCAAGTACAAATATGACACAGTCATTGTCCATGCTGGTGTGAACGACCTGAGACGTACCTCCCTGGACTACATGAAAAGAGACATAGAGGAGCTCTCTGATTATGTAGCCCATGCAGGTATGACCCTAACCCTGAGCAGTATCCTTCCTTCACCAAGAATGATGCCACAATATAGAGACAAGATGATCAGCTTTAACAATTGGCTTAATGTCTGGTGTCATTCAAAGGGGATCCAGTGTCTGTCTGCCTGGGATGACATGCTTGACAAGCCACGCTGCTTCAAGGGACGGCTTGCACCTGTCACCCCTGGGATTCCGGATATTGGCTAAGGCTCTTGCCCCCCCCTATAGTGCCTTTTTTAGGCAAGGCTCAAATTCTAAACCTACCACCCTAGAAAACAAAAATGGGAAGAAACTGAGGGTAATGCTGCTCAATGCCAGAAGTCTAAATCTCAAAATGCACGCACTCGAGGCCCTTCTCAGTGTGGAGAACATCGATGTCTGTGCTGTAACTGAAACCTGGTTCAAGGCTCCTGAGAGCACCCCAGCACTATTAGGTTTTACCTCATATCATGCATTCCGGCCCCAAAACCTGTCCACACCACAAAAGGAGGGTGTATCCATATTCATAAAGGATACCCACACCTCCAGGTTGGTGGCAACGCACAAAGCTTCGGAAACCATCCAGGTGCAACTAACCATAGGCAAAACTGCTCTACAAATTGTAGCATGCTACAGGCCACCCTCTCAAACTCAGGAACACCACACAGCCTTCCTGAAGACACTGGAGGGTATAAATGTATCTCCAAGCACCATCATATTGGGTGACTTCAACTACCCGAATATAGACTGGGAACATTACTCAAGCCCTAACTTTCTAGCCCAATGGTTCCTGGAGTTCATAAATTCAAATGCCATGGAACAGCTAGTCACTGTTCCCACGAGAGGAGAAAATATACTAGATCTCATTATCACAAACATGGGGACAAAATGCTCCACACGGAAGTATATCCCTCATTGGTGAGATCTGATCATAAACTAATCTCACTGGAAATCCACATCCCGCCCCCACCCCAAACAAAAAAGACCACAGTGAAGAACTTCTCTAAAGCAAACTTCACACTACTCAAGACTGGTGTGGTATCCTTCAAGGCCCCTGAGACAGTGGAAACCACAACCCAAGCTGCGGAAGCCCTTACAAATGCCTTTTATGAACACCTCCAGGACTGCATGGATCAGGCAATCCCAAATAAAACCAAGACTCTTTCCACAAAGGGCAAACGTCCAGTCTGGTGGACCCCAGCCATTAACAAACTTTACAATAAGAGGAGAAAGCTATTACATGATAGAACAAAATCCATAAAAGGGAAGTCACCCCTGATCATTATTAGTAAAAAAATACGAGCACTCATAAAATCAACTAAGGCCAATTTTGAGAGAAAAATTGCCATGGATTCAAAGGACAATCATAAGGCCTTTTTCAGCTATGTTAGGAACCTGGGTGGAAACTCCCAGATATGCTCAGAATTAGTCCAAAATGATACAAAAATCACTGAACCCACAGACATTGCCAACATACTGGCAGACAGGTTCAGTGCAAACTTCACCCCCCTCTCCCCCACTAAAGGAGAGATAACTATCCCAGCGGAGTGTAGCCTCCCAGACATCTCAAATGCGCAGGTGAAAGCTGCTCTCTCTAAAGCTAAAAACACAGCATCAATGGGACCGGATGGTGTCCCCGGCTGTGTGCTACACGAGCTAAATGAGGAATTAAACCCACACATAAGGCAGCTGTTTAATCTCAGCCTTACCTCAGGATACGTGCCCAAGGAGTGGCGTATGGCAACTGTGGTCCCACTCCACAAAGGTGGTGCCTCTACGGACCCTGGTAATTACCGCCCCATAAGCTTAACAAGTCTAGTCTGCAAAGCTATGGAGAGGATCATAATGGAGCTCATAAACAAAGATATAGGGGACTTGCAGACATTGGACCCGACCCAGTTTGGCTTCGTCAAGGGAAGATCATGCCTTTTGAACTTGGTTGACTTCTTGAAACAGTCACCAAGGCCATTGATGAGGAAAGGCAGTCCATACAGCCTACCTTGACCTTGCAAAGGCTTTCGACACAATACCCCACTCGGGTATTGTAAAAAACTTACCAGCTTAAATGTAAACCCATATGTCACAAGATGGGTTGCAAACTGGCTTAAGGACAGAACCCACAGGGTTAGAGTTGCTGGCGCTATGTCAGACTCCAAGCCGGTCACAAGTGGTGTCCCACAGGGCTCAGTCCTTGGCCCCTATTGTTCGGCATCTACTTCTCAGAAGTACAGGCCAACATGGGAGGTCTTTGGCTGACAAAGTTTGCAGCCGACTGCAAACTGGGTGCCATAGTGGAAAGTGCATCGGACACGGATATCCTTCAGAAGGGACTCACGGAAACAGATAGCTGGTGCCAGAGCCATGGCCTGAAGTTAAATGCCAAAAATGTATAGTCATACCCTTCGGGAAAAACAAGGTAACCCCAAGCTACCATATAGGTGGCAATCCACTAAGCACAGAAGAGGTTATCAGGGACCTGGGGACCCAGGTTGACAGTGGCCTTTCTTTTGACACTCACATTGCTAAAGTGGTTAGAAAGACCTTCTACATTGCCCACCTGATCATGAAGGGATTCACATCCAGATCTAGTGAGGTCATTGTTCCCTGTACTCTTCACTTATCAGACCAATGATCGAGTACAATGCCCCATTCGGGATGTATCTCGCCCGACATCTGCAGCAATTGGAGAGACCCCAAAAGTTTCTCACCAAAAGGATAAAGGGACTC